>NC_068412.1:81338-134073 GCF_023724105.1 Carassius gibelio | reverse complement strand
AAAACGGTTGCTAGGGTACTGTGTTTGGTTGCTAGGGAGTGGCCTGGCAGCTGCCAATGATGATACTCCATTGGTTGCTTGCTAATATAAACCAACCCCCATGCTTCTATGTCTTTCAGATGTCAAGATATCTATCTTTGGATTTTGGTTGCTAGGTAGCTCTTAATGGTTGCTAGGGCGTGGCTAGGTTGTCATGAAGGAGATACATGATTGGCCGTTTGCTGCCCGAGTCAAACGAGCCCACCCTCATGTTTCTATGACACTTCTATCCAAAGTTATTCATTTGATCTTTTTCAATGGAAGTCTATGGGGCTTGTTGCTATGGCGCTCTATATGGTTGCTAGGGCGTGGCTTGATAGATTCACAGTGATCCTGAGAGACTGATTGGTTGCCTGATTCAAATGAGCCCATCCCCTTGTCTCTATGACACTGTGATCCAGAGTTATGTTCAATACAAAATCCCTTTGTAATGTCCCATAGCAGGAAAAGTCCTCCCTATACTTTGTATTAGGGGCAATTTTGGGGGGCTCTTGTGCCCCAGGGGTACAACTTATACCCCACTGCGGGGTATGTTCTCGCACAGCCTTATAGCCTCTCCAAATGTGGAGATTCACGTGTTTCTGCGAAATTCTCTCTCGGAGCTACGATCCGTCAAAGTTGGCCGCAATGCATTGTCTATGCGATTTTTCGCCCGTTTTTTCGCCCGGTGTACGAACATCGTACACCCGATCGCTTATAAAAGTCATAGCACACCATTCCCGATTAGGCCGCACGATTTGACGCCTGTTTCGTTGGTCTGTGACAAAAACTGGGGTCCCCATGATGGTTGCTAGGGCCGTTGTGATCCTGAGAGACTGATTGGTTGCCTGATTCAAATGAGCCCACCCCCTTGTCTCTATGACACTGTGATCCAGAGTTATGTTCAATACAAAATCCCTATGTAATTTCCCATAGTTGGAAAAGCCCTCCCTATAGTTTGTATTGGGGGCTAATTTGGGGGGCTCTTGCGCCCCAGGGGTACAACTATATATATACATACTGTATATTATACACGTGTGTTGTGTTTATATATATATAAACACAACACACATATATATGTTTCTGTGTGTGTGTGTGTACAAGTAACATCTTACCTCAAATCACGTTTCGGCAATTCTTCTTCAACACAAAACTGTGAAAAATGTTGATATAATGTTATTTATACAAATACATTTAACAAAAACATAAATACTTCACACTACATTTCAAGTTTTTTTTCTCAAGCTGGCCTGTCGACAAAACACACATCTCACATACAACATAAGCTAGTCTAATAGTCAAACCTGCATATTAGGAGACTTGCTGATATTATAACGTCTACTTTGTTTCTTTATTCTTTATCCACTGAATTATAATTAACATCACTCATTTACATCGCTGTATCAAATATGTTTTCGAGATCGCTCGCGTGACACATCTGTCAATCATGTCACACATTACTTACCCACCAAGTCTCTTCCAATCACGAACATATAGCGTTTCAGTTAGATACACAACATACAGCTCATAAACTAACGATTATGAAAGAATGTCATTCCTGTGTCACATTCATGACACTTAGGCATTTTTCGATAAAGAATGATGCATTTACATGACAAATGCCACGATTTAGCAATGAGCTTTAGATAAAAACGCTATGAATAACATTTCTCACGTGTTTTGCACATACACTGCACATGCTACATCATGTTGTCTTAATGATGCACTTTCAACATTTATGTACAAAATACAGCCACAAAACATTCTAACCCACAGTAAACAATTAAGACTGACTTAAAAATACCACGGATTAGTAATATTAATAGACAGATGATTAAGATTACACAGAGAACAACCCCACCACATGCTCACCTTCTTCCACAGGTCGACAAAATGTCCGTTTTGCAGGCAAAACAGGAAGACGTACTGTCTGACACACTGCCTCTAGTGGATGGAATAATAAAAAAACACGTTATAATTCTTCTTCTTCTTCTTCTGAATTTTTATGGCGGTTGGCAAACCAGCTTATGGTGCATTACCGCCACCTACCAAACTGGAGTGTGGAGCTCAGACAAGCAAGGAAATGAAAAAAAAAAACGAAATTATCCCGTATAACCCTATGTCTTTAATAAATTTAATAATGGCTCTATACTTCTTCCATTGCTCAAAATTACATTCCAAAAAGCTTTGTATATTGTAAGTGTTAATGTCCAATTTTTCCATTTCTTGAATAAGCAATATTCTTTCATTTTCGTACTGTTGACATGAAAATAAAATATGCTCTATTGTCTCTGATTCATCACAATTTCTACATTTACCTGTTGCATGCTTTCCTATTTTAAAAAGGGAATAATTTAGTCCAGAATGTCCAATTCTAAGACGTGAAATGATAATATCTTATTACACACATGTTCTTATATACACTTCTTCCATTTCCTACAAGTTGTTGGATGCTATTAAGATGTCTGCCCTTGCTATCAACATCCCATGCTTCTTGCCATTTACTATGAGTGACTTCTTTCACTTTAGCCTGAACCTCTTTTTTACTAAGAGCCACTTGTATGTCAACATCTGCATGATTTAAAGCTTGCTTAGCTAGTTTGTCAGCCACTTCATTAGCCTCTACTCCCACACATTATAATTACTGATCAATCTTAAAATTATGGTACAAAGACAAGACTTGCAATAAGCATTTTGTTGCCTATCATTTAATTTTAAGTAATAATAAAAAAATATTTCAGATGAATAAAACGGTTCTTTTTGTTTTTTACAGGGTTTGATTTTGGATCCATATTACCTTGTATACATAGCAAAATAATTATCATTTATTAAAAATATTTTTATCTATAAAAGTAAACTGAATTAGTAAAATGTATTTATACAATCATTTAAATTCAAAGTTCATGTTAGAAAAACAGTTAAAACAACATTATTAAAAAATATTTATTTCATTACATTGTCCTTGTCTATGTACATTTAAGGCAGAACTTAAGGCACTCATACAAATAAAAAAATGTTAAGTATAACAAATACAATACATGACAAAATAATAAAATACATTTTAAAATACACTGTATGAAAATAGCATTGGAAAAAAGAAAATAATTTTAAAGAAATATACATTCAGTTTAAATTGTTTGTATATATAAAGATATGCAAAGTATTACCAAAAGAATATTAAAGACAAATCTGAAATTTGGGAAACATTTGACAATGCAGAAATACATCAAATAAAAATAAGACAAACAAATAAAGAAATCATCCATTCATTTCATTTCAGTTTTTCTATACATTACGGTCAGAAAATGTTTTGAAGTATATCCAAAAATCCAAAACTCATATAAATAAAAAGTAAAACTGCAAAATATGCAGAAATTAAAAATAAACATCCATTAATTTATAACGTGGCCATACAGTACACACCATTCATACTGCTCAACTCCTGTCCAGTATTTTAATATTTAATATATCCAAAGGAGTTTGAACAATAACATACAAATATTGGGCTTCACATAACAAGGTGAAATCTAAAAAGAATGATAAAAGTGATGCAAATATGCACACATATATCTTAATTTGTTTAACTTGAAGTGTTCTTTCTCATTGAATAAAAAAAGACACCAGGTGCAAAAAAGAATCCAAACCATAAGGAACCATCTACTCTTCTCTTGTAAATGTCACACAACAATCAACCTGCACAGTGTAAACAGCAAAAACCTTGATATTTCAAACAATATTAAAATCCTGGCCATATGAATAGAACATATAGCCACTGTTTTCATTCATCCATCTACTCACTCATTAATTTATTTATTCATTCATTTATATCTGCAGTTTCAAGTATTTCTATATATGAAACCAATAAACTCTTTCTGTAAATAAAAGTTTTTAAAACAAAACTGATATTGATTACAAAAATTGTGAGGTATAATAATATTTTAATATATAATAATATAAATACATTTTTATTCAAAATTTGTGTTACAACAAAAAAAAAAATGATTAAAATAAAATAATTCATTCATTACAATGCAGAACATGTAAAATGCATTTTGAAATTAAAAATGACACATTTGTTAACAAAACCGATATATGAAGTAATACATTAAAGAAACAAGAAATATCAATATATCAGAAGCATTAAAAATGTCTGAGAATTAACCATAAACACTTTCTTTAATAAAATTAAACTGCATTGACTGATATGGTACTGAAAATATCTTTTTGAAACAAACAACATATCTAAGATCCTCACACACAGCTCATACAACTTGTAACATATATAAATGAGTATTTTTAAAGATAGATGTATTTAAAAAATTGCAAAAAATACAGCTTTTTTTTTATAAAGTTCTGAGCTGTAATTGTATAATAGAAGTATCTTGTATGTCAGAACACTGTCAATGGAGCAATGATAGGAAGATTCCAGAAAGTGCTGTGACAGATTTATGTTCCTGAGTTCTCATTTCTGATTGCTATTGTTGACATGTATGCGATCATTTGCATAAAGGCCTCATCATAGTCTTCCTCATCATAGTCAATGAGAGACCATCGTGAATGATTATGGTTTTGTTGTTTATAAATGTTGCATGCACAAGGATAGCTTGTGCTGGAGACCTAGGTCAAACATCTTGGAAAACTGTCTGCTGAGTATGATGATATTAAAACCAGAACTGGTGTTTTCATGTAGCAACACTTCATATGTTCATCATCTTTATAAGTGCAATATGTCAAGCCTTCTGATGTTAGGCCTACTTCAGCCTACAATTCAGATGACACTAAGGTATAAAGAATGCCCAGATATGATCTTCATAGAGCAATTAAGTCTGCAAAAAGAGCCTATAAAGACAAGATGGTAAAAACACTTTCAAGAATTTAATCTCATCTTCTTGTGCAACAGCTTAAACTCAATCATGTACCACAGTGGAAAAAAAGAATGGAAAAACTTACAACATGGATCTGTCTGCCTCACTGCCAGATCAGTTGAATAACATCAAGAAATAATTTGAGATAGCAGCAATTTCCCTGAAGTGAAACTGCAAACAGATAATCATTACCATGTTAAAAAAAACACAGCTTCCTTGACTGTCCGACATATATACAGCCAGAAGTTTTTGTCATGTGGCACACAGAATCACATTGCTACCTTCTGGGAGGCAATATAGGGTTTTTCAGGCTCACACCTCCAAAATTAAGAACAATTTTATCCAAGTGCAATTAAAGATCTAAATGCATAAATTATATAAAGGATTTATTTTCAAACATAATATTACACATAGTTTTTCCTGTGATGTACTGTTGATATATTTCTCTTTCTTATATGTATTGTTTACAGTTGTAAATTGAATCTCAGTGTACAAACATGCAATGACAATAAAGTATTCATTCATTCACAATAATACCTGTTCTTTTATCTTGTCCTTACCTGACTTAACCAAATCAGTTACAGGAGTCAACCCCCACAAAGCAGCTGGTCCTGATGGTGTTCATGGCCATGTCCTCAAATCATGTGCCAACCAGGTGCTTACAGAAATTTTCAACCTCTTCCTTAGACTATCAGTGATTCCCACATGCTTTAAGAAAACCACCATCATCCCTGTCCTGAAAGTCTGTAGTTACCTGCCTGAATAACTACCAACCTGTACCACTAACCTCTATCATACTGAATTATTTGAAGTTGCTCATTAAAGACCACATCTGTTCCTTCTTGCCAAACCCCATGGACCCTCAACAGTTTTTATATAGTTTAAACAGATCAACTGATGACACCATTGCTCTAACTTTTCACAATCCACACACTTAGACAAGAAAAACCCTGAAATAGATCTGTCTGAGCAATAATATGACAAAATTAGAAATCAATATCTCTAACTGTTACAAAACATTTTTGAAATATATTACAAATCAAAGTAATAACTCACTAATTACTCAACAAAAGCACATTAAGCATTTTACCTCACTAATATTACACTACGCCTAACGTCAAAGAAGCCCAAACACACAAAACAGGAAAACCCTAAAACACTCTAAAAAACGAATTAATAAACACTAACGTAATTATGCATTTAAGCAAATAACATTTTACAAACAACAAAAGGTCAAAAATCAAACAAACACAATGTTACATAAACAATATCCATAACATCTTACATAAGCAACACCAACATATTAATGCGCCTAAAGACAATAATCAAACTAGTCTTTGCAATAATTCAACATTAGCGTAAATAGACTATTATATTTATAATCCTTAAAAAACGATGTAGCCTACTGTCATACGACCTGCATCATCATGTGATTTTATCTCAACAGCTTGCTTTTTCCGCCTTTTAAACTAAAGTTTATTACAACATTGTAGTCTATTATAAAGTTTATTAGCTGAACATTATTAAAAAGAAAAACTTACAAAATAAAACCAAATAATTTAACTCAAATATCACTTCAAAGCCAATAGCAAACCACCCCACACTGAAAACAAGGGAAGTTGAACGGAAATACGACAACACTCATCACCGGAAAAAAAAAAACATTGACAGTCGTATATATTTATTCATTTTTTTCTCTTATAAAAAAATCATATTATACCATTTATATGATTTATAAATATAGCCTTGTTACGGTCCTACATATTATTCGTATCTAGATTATAGACGAAAAAACGCCCATTACATAGCCTACTAAACCAACCCAAAACTGTTGTTTACAATACGTATCATATATTAAAAACTTACAAAACATACAAAATATTTTTAAACAATTACAAAAAAATGTATCTAGAAGTTATTAGAAACAAATTATTCTTACTATGAAATTTCCGAAACAATACCCCTACACATTAAATCTAAATTTAAACTAACAGCATTATAAAACATTAATAGGCCTACTCTAACATGATGACATTTAAATGTATGTTCACTCACTAAAAAACAAAAACTATAATAAAACTATTAAAAAATATATAAATATGTACACAAAAGTCCATCACACAAAAAATGATCTGTAAATATAACTCTTTATTAAAATGCCAACCAGAAAATATAAATTCAAAACACCAAATATAACATACAAGACAAGTATAATACAGACACAACAAAAATATAGCCTTTATAATATAAATACACGGTTTACTAAAAAAAAAAAAAATAACCTATCTTACGCACAATTTTTTGAACATTAATTTACATTAAAACATTTTGCCATAACTTAAACAATCAAGCTTAACCTAGATGAACAACAATTAATTCAACATCAAAAAACTTAACTTATGTAAACTTTGCTTAACTTTACATAACTTAACCTATAGGCTACTTACATCTCGGATTCACCTGTAGAACATACTGCCTCGGCTGCGCCTGTTACAATCTCCAATTCACCTGTTCTACACGCCAGGCCTGCTTCATCTGCTGCACCTCCTGCACACACAGACTCCACCTCATCTGCTGCACACAGCAACTCCAAGTCACCTGTTGCGGACACAAACTGCACTCCAGCTGATCCAGACACGGAAGATTTAGAGGAGCATGCCTCAGACGCAGTTTGCTCCGGTGCCTTCACCATGGCGACCACATTGTTGTTCTGAATGTGCAGTTTCAGGAAACCACATTCTAACAAATGCTCCTCCATATCTTGAGCATCCTGCAGCAGATGAGTTATGTCACCGTTCCGTAAAAACCTGTGCAGCACAGAATTGTTGATACAAACATTAAGCTCTCCGGAATCGCCAACTACAGTTACATTAGCGATGGCACTGGCCGTATACATTCCAGTCTTCTGCAGCATGTTGCACTTCATGCATCTATGGAACTTCTTTCTTGAGTCAAAGTCCGTTTGAGAACACTTGCAGTTCCCGCAAGTACGGGACACAGTCACTTCCGCTCTGATTATTTCGGCACACAGAGAAATAACTGGATCCTCTCTGACGTCACAGGGAACAATTGCACCCATACCTGACAAAGGTCCAACCTCCTCAATAGTCGATTGACGTGTAGTGGTTACAAAAAGCTCACCATGAAACTCCCGGGTGCTCAAATTGGAGAATTTATAAGTCTTTCCAAATAAAACCACGCCAACTTGAGATTCCCACAATTGCAGGCGAATTTTTCCGCTGGCATCCTCAAAAATGACGCTCTGTGTCTCCAGCTGTCTACCCTGGAACTCCACATTGTCGGTCCCAGCTCTCAAATGCACTATGCGCCCAGTGACTTCGGCAATCTGACAAAAAATTTCACAAAAATTACAATAAGTAAAAGCATAACAAAAATCATGTATATCATAATCATATAAAAACAACAACTTACATGTTGCCTTGCTGACATTTTCTTTATGTCCGCTACTGTCCTCCTGGACTTAGAAGGAGGCTCCCGAAACGAAAACGTCACATCAGTGACGACAGCCACATCTGTCCGTCTCCCGCACAAGACATCAACTCCTTGACCAGAACGACCTAGGAAAATGAGATAAAACAGCAAACATCATTTCAAACCTTGTAACCCAACGAAGGCATAAACACATACAAAATCCAACAGCATTGAATAAAATACTTACTAGGTTCTTTGGAAATGCCGCTCAATTTAACTGCAGTCCTGCAGTTTTGCGTTCGCAAGAACAGGTCGCGCTTATCCACACTAAACACAGCAACGTCACAGAAATCGTCCCGACTAATTTGAATCACGGCATTGAAATACTTGCTTTTCTTTAATGTTGCTATTTTCACAACGGAGACGTTGTGGATGTACCCAATGACACTATTTGTGTCCTCTAATTTCACTTTCTTCGCCTCAGATGCCATTATGACTCTTCTGATTTGCAGGTGTGACAAACTCTGCTTTCTCATCCCTTATATACCCCAACAGCAGTACAACTCAGACAAGACCAGACAGATTAATTAGCATGACAGACACACAGACAGACATCAACACCTGACTTGACCAGTTCAAACAGAGGTCAAACATTTAAACATACCTTAATGTCAAAAACAGAACAATAATTA
The DNA here is from genome assembly GCF_023724105.1 of Carassius gibelio. Lineage (NCBI taxonomy): Eukaryota > Metazoa > Chordata > Actinopteri > Cypriniformes > Cyprinidae > Carassius > Carassius gibelio. The sequence goes on along the minus strand of NC_068412.1, from coordinate 125,066 downwards.
AATACATAACTTAAACATGCTATATTCCAATACTTATTGTATATTAGGCCTATTTCTGATACTTCAACTATTATTATTGATATTATTGTTAGTAATAGTACTACAACTAATATAATATAGACTACTTTATTGCCTAAATTTCATAAACATACATTTGCATACAAACCTGTTTTCATATACACAAACACATACACTTTAGCATTAACATAACCCTACATTTTTCATTAATATAAATTTTATTCCGAAATGCATTATCAAAAAATACAAATATTTAAACACAAACAATATTTTTACTATATACTATCAACAAGAAAAAGATAATCAGTTTCCATAAATTCATAAAAAATAAATGGCAAATAAAATAAAATAATAATAATAATAATAATAACAACACACCTTATTTCATTACAACAGACATAAAAATACTACTCATATATCTTCCATGTATTTATTTATGTATATTCTACATACGTAGACTATGCATTTTTTCCATGTTCTACAGTTCTACAAACCTTTTTATAATTACTATTTAAATCCAATTATGAATCCAATATAAAATATACCTACATGATTCTCATTATGTTTACTACAAATACAGTCAAGACGCACACATAAACTTCTGAACTTTATCACGTGAACGCGTCCGTCTACACTTAATTACTTCGTCTGGCAGGTGTTGCATCTGTTACAAAATAACTACAAAGGCCATTGCGCACACCAATAAGTTTATAACGTCAACAAACTGCCACTTCAATTAATGACAAAACCTCGTTATCTTTACATGTCGCCTTCGCCATACTTTACTGACAAGTAGCTGTCCACTGCAATATTTAACATAAAAAAAACACTTCCTGTACACTACGTAAAACATGTTCATTTTGCCATTATATCATGTCTTTTAAACAATGTAGCCTAACTCAAATGTAAATGCTTAGCATTATACAACAATATACATAGCTATACATATATGTGTGTGTGTGTGTGTCTGTATGTATGTGTGTCTGGGTGTGTGCATGTGAATATCGACACAAGTGTATGAATGTGTAAACAAATTAACTAAGTAACATGTGACCACCAAAATCACAACTTCTAGTACTTACCGTGAACTTTGTCACGTGGACGCCAGTCTAGACTACCAACTAATTACTGTTCCAGGTGTCACCAGGTGTCTCAGGTCCTAAGTTTTTTTTTTATATTTGATGTTTCATAAAGATTTTAAATATATGACAGACAAATTTTCACTACAAATTAAAAAAACAACAACACTTTATCTATACTATATTCAAGAAACATTATCAATTATGATCCAGTAAGAAGCCGAATATTTATTATTAATATTAGCTGATGGCTCAGTATCACCACATAATGTACAACCAGTTTTATCAACCCAACCAAAATCCCCTTCCACATAAAAATATATCAAAAACAAAAGAATCACAATCACAAATTTATTATATTATCAATAAACAGAAAAAAACATACAAACACTTTTCTTTTTATCAAACATCTATATAATTTTAAACAAAAAAATCCAAACTGCAATCATGTCTTATTTACATTTATGCATTTAGCAGATGCTTTTATCAAAAGCGACTTACAGTGCATTCAAGCTTTAAACATTTTTTTGCCACTATGTATGTTCCCAGGAAATCGAACACAACCTTTTTGAACTGCTGACACAATACTATACCACTGAGCAATAGGAACATATTCTTTTTAATGAACATTAAGTTAAATTTCATGAAAAGTACCAATATACCCAACAAATATAAAAAAGCATTTGCTTAAAAAATGATATAGATCATTATTTTGTAGTTGGGAAAATAAAAATGTTAGCAGGGAATGTAAAAAACTAATACAACTAATGGCCAAATCTCTATTGCTGAGCCCTGAAGGACAAGTCTGATGGTTATTACTAGGGCCGCATTACACGCTATATCTATCAGATTAAAATCTAACAAGGTTCAATCTGGCAAATTTTCATTTTGTTAAAACTATGGTTAACTATTGTATAACTAAGCAACTTTCATAATACTACTAATATTGCATAATACTACATTATTCTACATAATACTACTTATAAAATTCATGCTTTCAAGCTCATAAGTTAAAATATCCTATAATCAATCAAACATAACTAAGATTCACTTAGAAAAACCATCAACTAGAAACAAAGTAATAATAGCAACAAAGTCCGCAAAGAGTTCAGCTTCCTGACAGCCTGATGGATGAAGCTGTCCTTCAGTCTGCTGGTCCTGGCCTGGAGACTCCACAGTCTCCTCCCTGATGGCAGCAGACTGAAGAAGCTGTGTGACGGGTCTGTGGGATCACCTACGAAACAGAGGCCTTTACAGGTGACATAGGTTCTGTAAATGTCCTGAAAGGATGGGAGCGAGACACCAATGATCTTCTCAACTGCTCTCACTAAGCGTTTAGTTCAGTGGTTTAGTTGAGTCCTCCCTGATGGCAGCAGACTGAAGAAGCTGTGACAGGTGGGTGGGTGTAGAGGGCTTCGCAGGTGAGACGGGTTCTGTAAATGTCCTAGACAGACAGGACACAGACACCAACAATCTTCAATAACAAACATATTATTTTCCATAAATATTCAAGAAACATACACAGTCTTTATACTACTACAAACAAAACATTTTCATTTCATCAACCATTACCTCTTTTCCTTATCCAACTGGTTTAAATCATAGTTTTTGGCCAGCTGTCTGACCTTAACCACATCTCCTCTGAGCGCAGCCTTGTGGACCTTCCTGAGGTCTTTCTCCTTCGCATCATAGCTGGCCGACAACACACTCCCCGTCTCGGAGGAGCTAGGGAAGCCCTTCTTCTTCTTGAAGTTGAATATTTTCTTCATGTTCTGTGACAGCACATCTCCATCAGCGGACCGTCATTTACCCAAACTTCAGGTTCTGATCACCCTGCATGTCTCATCCATCCTCAAAAAAAAAAAAAAAATCTGAGACATGAGACATGCATCTGAAACCATAGAGGGGAAAAAAACAAACATAGTTATTAGCAAACCTGTTGTTGAATATTTTAGACAAAATTACTCCTATACAGTTTTTACTATTTCAACACTATAATACAAGATTATATAACAACTTATGTAACGGCCTAGCTAAAAATATCCTGGATACAGTCAATACTTTAGTTTCATAAAATAATTTAACTTATTTTGTTATTATCTACTTTAATTAGAATAAAATGTTATTCTACATACGTCAATAAACATTATTTCAACTTATTATTTAAAAAATCTAAACTAAACATTTCTCTTTCAAATTAAAACACATTTTCATTTCATTTAATTTTTAACTTACAATTTATCAAGAAATTTGAACACAAATCCACAAAATACAAATATATTTATGCTTTTTAAATGACCAATGACAAATATTTCTTGACCAGCAAACCAACATATTAAGTCTACAGAAGAATCATATAACTCTGAAGATTGAACTAATCATGCTAAAAATGTCAAGATTCCTAATCACAGCAATACAATATAATGTAACGTACTTTGAAATCTCATACTCATGTTTCCATTTTAAAAATAAACAAAACCTTTCAAAAAAGTATATGAAAAACACCCACATCTCACATGATTTAATGAGCTGTCTGAGCTAAACTATTTGCTGTATCTCTATAAACACTTCCGTTAAATTACAAAACAATCTTTATGATACATATTACTAATAAATGTGTTATGTTACATAAAACACAGAAACACGTTTAAACTAACACTACGTTCACTACACCCATTAACATTACAAATATTTAAGTAAACTAACCAACATCCAATAACCTCCCATCTACACACCCATATATTGAAACCACACAGTCTATTATTAAAACCCAAAATTTCCACAACTTCAATCTAAATCCTAACGTTAAGTTACCTAACGTTAGTGTAAAACGATTGATTATATCCTAAGGAACTTTTACCCACACACTAAACATAGCTTTATATACGCTTTATAAACTCAATATTCAATAAACCCTACCTATTACACGTACAAAACATTTAATCATTTTTGACTTATTTAACTTATCCGATTTCAAACCTTAAACTCACCTGAAAGAACTCAAAACAGCAGCAACGCAAATAGGCCTACGACTGTTACCACTCAGTTTCCATATCAACTCCCTCCGCTCCACTATTTGAATGTCAACAGAGTGCCGAAGTTATGACGTCACTTTGTACGCCAAAACGCGGAGTGAGTTAAAATTTTAGCGTCAGGTTAAATATACATTATTTATATTTTTGCTTTTATTGTTCATTTGTATGTGAATCGTCACTAAATAAAGCATTAAAAAAAAAGTTAGAATTTTAGCACTTCCGGTTCCCTTGCCCTAAAGGGTTTTTGAATGGGTTCTTGCTAAATTGCCTGAAATAAGGTTTGTAGTTAACAAAGCCTATAAATATTTTTCACGTTTTGATCTATGACATAAAACACACTAGTTATAACCTGCTTGTGATTTTTTTTTTTTTTTTACTTTATTGTATCTTAAAAACTGTGGATGCTAACAAGTTGCTAAAAGGGACTACATCCTTCTGGCAGGGACTTTAGACGTCATCATGCCAAACATCTCTCACTAGCCAGCGTTTCAGCTTCACAAATAGTGCTAAGACTGTTACCGCTCAGTTTCCATAGCAACTCCCTCCGCTCCACTATTTATAGGTCAACTATGCTCTCCCATTATAAAACGTCAATTACACCACACTTACATAAATAAATATACAAAACAAGCATATTTAAAACTTTAACATTTGGTTATTAATTTAGTTTATTATTTTATCCAGACATAAGCTATGTAATTTAAAACGTTGTTTAAATTTTTATATACTAAACACTATAACTGTTATATTTAAAAACAAAGAGTTGTTTGAGTAAATGCAATTTATAACCACTAGATGGCAGCGGAAGACCACTAATAGGCTCATTCAGCTAAGTTAAACAGTACTGTTCGAAAGTTTCATGAATTCATGCCAAAACATTAATAAATCAACTGTTATAACATTTTAAATCTTATTGAGTCAATTTTTTCCATTTTGTCCATAAAGATATATCAGTTTTTTACAATTTTGCCACATTATGATTACAGTTTAACCTGAAAATGACATCTAAACTCCTAAAAAGAGAAGACTTGCAATAAGTTTATTGTCACCTATCACTTATTTCAAATACCTATATCTGCAACAAAATGTGTGTGCATGTATGTGTGTCTTCGTCTTTTTGTGTGTGTGTGTGTGTGTGTGTGCATATGCTTATAGAGTATTAAAATATTAGTCTAATCAATCGCTTTCAGTGTGTGTCTGTCTGTTAGCCTGTTCTCCATTTTGGATGTGTTTAACTGTCATCCATGCATCCAGGTTGGCCAAGACCACCTCAGAGGCCTTAATGTGCTTGAACCCCGGTAAAATGCTGCTTGCAGCTTTAATTAGGGGTTCAAGCACGCAGTGCTGAAACCCTATTGTAATTGTTAGGATTTTTATTATTATTATTATTAGGGGTTCAAGCACGCAGTGCTGAAACCCTATTGTAATTGTTAGGATTTTTATTAGGGGTTCAAGCACGCAGTGCTGAAACCCTATTGTAATTGTTAGGATTTTTATTATTATTATTAGGGGTTCAAGCACGCAGTGCTGAAACCCTATTGTAATTGTTAGGATTTTTATTATTATTATTATTATTCTTCCGCCTTAAAACTGAACGGGCAGCCCAAACCGTAAGGCCTAGAGAGCTGAAACTTGGTCAAAAGGTAGTAGTCTTGCTCGCTACTCAGATACAAAGATCCAGCCCATTCGGCCAGTGGGGGGCGCTGCAGCGATCAAATATGCGTTTTTGCTAATAGCTCCTAAACCGCTTATCGTAGACTCAAAAATTTAACATTTCTGGAATCCTTGGGTCAAGCGAAATTAAAAACGGTCACTCTGATTTTGGGTCTAGGAGGCCTCGTTTTTTCGCAAACTTGACGTATGTCCAAAACCTACTTTTGCGAACTAGTCCTAGGTTTTTCACCCAATCAGAACCAAACTACTGCAGAAGTTTTCTCTGGACAGTGAATATCAATAATTATCAAAAAAAAGTTGAAATTTCGACTCACTGTTGTAATGGGCTGCCAAAACGTTCGAAAGTCGAGGACCAATTTTACGCAACAGGCTATAACTTGTGAATGAAATGAGATATCTTAACCAAACTTGCTGGACATTTGTAAGAGCAAAAACTTTGGTCAAATAAAAAAATTGCACACCTCTGCCACTTGGGGGCGCTCTAAGACAGAAAAAACACATAAATGGCTATAACTAAGCAACCGTTGGTCCGATCGACTTGAAAATTGGCATGTCATGTCTTTGTCAGAAGTGGCACAAGTATCTATGAGGACATTCGCGTATCTCAAAAAACATGGCCGCCATTGGCCAAAGAAGTTTGAGCACCTATTTAACAAGGTTAACGGATGTCAATCGGAACGAAACTCGGTGGGCATGTTTGACTCATAGCCCTAAAGGACTGCAAGAATTTTGAAAGAAATCGGCCACTAGTTGGCGCTAACGAGTTTTATGGCTCTGTAATCACGTGGTGTTTCACATATCAACACAATATGCATATCATTTGATAGATCTCCTCATAATGCACAACTTTGCCTCAAGAACCATTGCTGTCAATCAAATCGTTCAATTGTTATTCACAAATATGTTAAAAACCTGCTTTTGCAAACTAGTCCTAGGTTTTTTGTCCGATCGGAACCAAACCACTGCAGTAATATTCTGTGGACTCTATAGATCAATAATTATTAAAAAAATGTTGAATTTTGTCCTTTGGTTAGCTGTAAAGAGGTAATTTAGAAAAAGGGGTGTGGCCAAACATACCCCAAAGCCTATACAACCTAAACGAAAACTCAAAACTTTATGAGCCTTGGTGAAATCATGTAACAGATGACTCTTAACAAGCACGCAAAGTTTCATGGAGATCAGACCATAGGTGGCGCTATAACACTAGAAAAGGTCTCAAAACACAAGATTTATATGGTAAATGGCCTCAAATTGTTTGAAAATGCTCATATATTCACTCAAAAACACTAAATCTTCATATCATATGATAGATCTCCTCATTCTGAACAACTTTGCCTCTGGGACCAATGTTGTCAATAAAGTTCTTAATTAAATATTCAAGATTATTTAAAAAAGTTACTTTGGCATACTTGTGATACGGTTTAAGATGAAAATCAATAAAACCACTGAAGTACAATTCTCTAGACTCTGAAGGTCAATAATTATCAAAAACATGTTGAACAATTGCATTTGGGCAACTATAAACCAGTCATTTTATAATATGTTCTTTTCATAGTGCACACAAAGGCCTATTAATACAATCAGAAAGCCCACAAATTATCAAAACTGTGTAAAATAATGCATAATTTCATTCTAAACAAGCATGCAAAATTTAAGAGAGATTGGGCAAAAAAAAAAATAACACTATAACAGTTATGTTTAAAAACACAGTGTTGTTGGAGTAAATGCAATTTATAACCACTAGATGGAAGCGGAAGACCACTAATTGGCTCATTCAGTAAAGTTGAACAGTACTGTTTTCATGAATTCTTGCCAAAACATTAATAAATTAACTGTTATAACATTTTAAATTTTACTGAATCAATGTTTTCCATTTTGTTCATACAGATGTATCAGTTTTTACAATTTTGCCACATTATGATTACAGTTTAACCTGAAAATGACATCTAAACTCTAAAAAAGAGAAGACTTGCAATAAGTTTATTGTCACCAATCACTTATTTCAAATACCTATATCTGCAACAAAATGTGTGTCCATGTATATGTGTGTCTTTGTGTGTGTGTGTGTGTGTGTGTGTGTGTGCATATGCTTATAGAGTATACATATATTAGTCTAATCGTTTGCTGTCAGTGTGTGTGTCTGTCTGTTAGCCTGTTCTCCATTTTGGATGTGTTTAAATGTCATCCAAACATCCAGGTTGGCTCTGACCACCTCAGAGGCCTTAATGTGCTTGAACCCCGGTAAAATGCTGCTTGCAGCTTTAATTATTATTAGGCGTTCAAGCACGCAGTGCTGAAACCCTATTGTAATTGTTAGGATTTTTATTATTATTAGGGGTTCAAGCACGCAGTGCTGAAACCCTATTGTATTTGTTAGGATTTTTATTATTATTATTAGGGGTTCAAGCACGCAGTGCTGAAACCCTATTGTAATTGTTAGGATTTTTATTATTATTATTATTATTATTATTCTTCTGCCCTAGAACTGAACGTGCAGCCCAAACCGTAAGGCCTAGAGAGCTGAAATTTGGACAGATCGTAGAGCTCAATTTGGGGAGAACTTATCAAAGTCTCAGCCCAATCGGCCTAACGGGGGCGCTACAACGTAAAAAACAAAAATTTTGGACATTTTTGGCCGTAAATCGTATACCGTTAGCCATAGACTCAAAAACATGGCATTGTTGCAATCCTTGGGTTAGCCCAAACAAAAGTGCACGGCGCCTTTTTGGGGTCTACGACGCACCGTTTTCTCGCAAAATCGAGCTATATCCGAAACCTACTTTTGCGAACTAGTCCTAGGATTTTCAACCAATCAGAACCAAACCACTTCATAAATATTCCCTGGACACTCAATATCAATAATTATCAAAAAAAAGTTGAAATTTCAATCCGTACGCGAAACAGTACACCAAAAAGCATCTATGCTAACGTTAGCCAAATGCTATTTTGACTATAACTCTTGAACGGAATGAGATATCTTCACCAAACTCGGTAAACATATGTATGAGCTCAATCTTTGGTCAAATCAAAAAAATTGCGCATCTCTGCCACTCGGGGGCGCAATAAGATAGAAAAAACACATAAATGGCTATAACTAGGCAACCGTTGGCTCGATCGACTTGAAAATTGGTATGCAATGTCTTGGTCTGATGGGGCACAAGTACCTATGAGGACATTTGCATATCTCAAAAAAACATGGCCGCCATTGGCCAAACAATTTTAAGCACCTATTTGAAAGGGTTAACGGATGTTGATTGGAACAAAACTCGCTGGGTACGTTCGACTCATGAACCCTAAGGTCTGTAAGAATTTTGAAAGAAATCGGCCACCAGTTGGCGCTAACGAGTTTTATTGCTCTGTAATCACGTGGTGCACGGCGCCTTTTTGGGGTCTACGACGCACCGTTTTCTCGCAAAATCGAGCTATATCCGAAACCTACTTTTGCGAACTAGTCCTAGGATTTTCAACCAATCAGAACCAAACCACTTCATGAATATTCCCTGGACACTGAATATCAATAATTATCAAAAAAAAGTTGAAATTTCAATTCTAACGCGAAACAGTACACCAAAAAGCATCTATGCTAACGTTAGCCAAATGCTATTTTGACGATAACTCTTGCACGGAATGAGATATCTTCACCAAAGTTGGTACATACATGTATGAGCTCAATCTTTGGTCAAATAAAAAAAATTGCACATCTCTGCCACTTGGGGGCGCAATAAGATTTAAAAAACACATAAATGGCTATAACCAGGCAACCGTTGGCTCAATCGACTTGAAAATTGGTATGCAGTGTCTTGGCCTGAAGGGGCACAAGTACCTATGAGGACATTTGCATATCTCAAAACACATGGCCGCCATTGGCCAAACAATTTTAAGCACCTATTTGAAAGGGTTAACGGATGTTGATCGGAACGAAACTCGCTGGGTATGTTCGACTCATGAACCTTAAGGTCTGTAAGAATTTAGAAAGAAATCGGCCACTAGTTGGCGCTAACGAGTTTTATGGCTCTGTAATCACGTGGTGTTTCACATATCAACACAATATGCATATCATTTGATAGATCTCCTCATAATGCACAACTTTGCCTCAAGAACTATTGCTGTCAATCAAATCGTTCAATTGTTATTCACAAATATGTTAAAAACCTACTTTTGCGAACTAGTCCTAGGTTTTTTGTCCGATCGGAACCAAACCACTGCAGTAATATTCTGTGGACTCTCTAGATCAATAATTATTAAAAAAATGTTGAATTTTGTCCTTTGGTTAGCTGTAACAGGGTAATTTAGAAAAAGGGGTGTGGCCAAACATACCCCAAAGCCTATAAAACCTAAACGAAAACTCAAAACTTTATGAACCTTTGTAAAATCATGTAACAGATGACTCTTAACAAGCATGCAAAGTTTCATGGAGATCAGACCATAGGTGGCGCTATAACAGTACAACAGGTCTCAAAACACAAGATTTATATGGTAAATGGCCTCAAATTGTTTGAAAATGTTCATATATTCACTCAAAAACACTAAATCTTCATATCATATGATAGATCTCCTCATTCTGAACAACTTTGCCTCTGGGACCAATGTTGTCAATAAAGCTGTTAATTAAATATTCAAGATTATTTAAAAAAGTTACTCTGGTAAACTAGTGATTGGGTATAAGCTAAAAATAAATAAAACCACTGAAGTACAATTCTCTAGACTCTGAAGGTCAATAATTATCAAAAACATGTTGAACAATTGCATTTGGACAACTATAAACCAGTAATTTTATAATATGTTCTTTTCATAGTGTACACAAAGGCCTATTAATACAAACAGAAAGCCCACACATTATCAAAACTGTGTAAAACAATGCATAATTTCATTCTAAACAAGCATGCAAAATTTAAGAGAGATTGGGCAAAAAAAAAAAAAAAAAAAAAAACACTATAACAGTTATGTTTAAAAACAGTGTTGCTTGAGTAAATGCAATTTATAACCTCTAGATGGCAGCGGAAGACCACTAATGGGCTCATTCAGTTAAGTTGAACAGTACTGTTGAAATGATTCATGAATTCATCCCAAAACATTAAAAATTTAACTGTTGTAACATTTTAAATCTCATTGAGTCAATGTTTTCCATTTTGTTCTTACAGATATATCAGTTTTTACTATTTTGCCACATTGTGATTACAGTTTAACCTGAAAATGACATCTAAACTCTTAAAAAGAGAAGACTTGCAATAAGTTTATTGTCACCTATCACTTATTTCAAATACCTATATCTGCAACAAAATGTTTGTGCATGTATATGTGTGTCTTTCTGTGTGTGTGTGTGTGTGCATATGCTTATAGAGTATACATATATTAGTCTAATCATTTACTTTCAGTGTGTGTGTCTGTCTGTTAGCCTGTTCTCCATTTTGGATGTGTTTAACTGTCATCCAAACATCCAGGTTGGCTCAGACCACCTCAGAGGCCTTAATGTGCTTGAACCCCGGTAAATGCTGCTTGCAGCTTTAATTAGGGGTTCAAGCACGCAGTGCTGAAACCCTATTGTATTTGTTAGGATTTTTATTATTATTAGGGGTTCAAGCACGCAGTGCTGAAACCCTATTGTAATTGTTAGGATTTTTATTAGTGGTGCTTGCCGGAGGCAAGGCATCACTATTATTATCTCACATACTTATTAGTGGTGCTTGCCGGAGGCAAAGCATCACTATTACTATCTCACATACTTATTAGTGGTGCTTGCCGGAGGCAAAGCATCACTATTACTATCTCACATACTTATTAGTGGTGCTTGCCGGAGGCAAAGCATCACTATTATTATCTCACATACTTATTAGTGGTGCTTGCCGGAGGCAAGGCATCACTATTACTATCTCACATACTTATTATTCTTATACTTATTAGTGGTGCTTGCCGGAGGCAAAGCATCACTATTATTATCTCACATACTTATTATTATTATTATTAGTGGTGCTTGCCGGAGGCAAGGCATCACTATTATTATCTCACATACTTATTATTAGTGGTGCTTGCCGGAGGCAAAGCATCACTATTATTATCTCACATACTTATTAGTGGTGCTTGCCGGAGGCAAGGCATCACTATTACTATCTCACATACTTATTATTCTTATACTTATTATTATTATTCTTCCGTACAAATTTCGGCGCGTAACTAGTCCCGCAGTTTTCGTCACAGACCAACGAAACAGGCGTCAAATCGTGCGGCCTATACGGGAATGGTGTGCTATGACTTTTATAAGCGATCGGGCATACGATGTTCGTACACCGGGCGAAAAAACGGGCGAAAAATCGCATAGACAATGCATTGCGGCCAACTTTGACGGATCGTAGCTCCGAGAGGGAATTTCGCAGAAACACGTGAATCTCCACATTTGAAGAGGCTATCAGGCTGTGCGAGAACATACCCCGCAGTGGGGTATAAGTTGTACCCCTGGGGCGCGAGAGCCCCCCAAAAATGACCCTAATACAAAGTATAGGCAGGGCTTATCCTGCTATGGGACATTACATAGGGATTTTGTATTGAACATAACTCTGGATCACAGTGTCATAGAGACAAGGGGGTGGGCTCATTTGAATCAGGCAACCAATCAGTCTCTCAGGATCACTGTGAATCTATCAAGCCACGCCCTAGCAACCATATAGAGCGCCATAGCAACAAGCCCCATTGACTTCCATTGAAAAAGATAAAATGAATAACTTTGGATAGAAGTGTCATAGAAACATGAGGGTGGGCTCGTTTGACTCGGGGCAGCGAACGGCCAATCACGAATCACCTTCAACACTTCATAGCCACGCCCTAGCAACCATTAGGAGCTACCTAGCAACCTAAATCCAAAGAGAGATATCTTAACATCTGAAAGACATAGAAGCATGGGGGTTGGTTTATATTGTCAAGCAGACTTTGAAGTATCATCATTGGCAGCTGCCAGGCCACTCCCTAGCAACCAAACACAGTACCCTAGCAACCGTTTTGCAAGATCTATATCTCCACATCAGAACATCTTAGAGACACGGGGGTTGGTTTATATTAGCAAGCAACCATTGGAGTATCACCATTGGCAGCTGCCAAGCCACTCCATAGCAACCAAACGGAGTACCCTAGCAACCGTTTTGCACGACCTATATCTCTGCATCAGAACATCGCACAGACATGGCGGTTGGATTTTTTGACTCATGCTAGCACACTGGACTTCCAACATGCTAGTCATGCTAGCAGTGATTAGCTACATGCTAATAGTGATTAGCTAAGTGCTCAAATGGGCTAAGAACTCTATAATAACTACATAGTGACCATCTGTGACAACTACCAACCACCTAGTAACATCATAGCAACCACCCAGGAGACCATAGCGACTGCCTAGCAACCAGCCAAAACACCCTAGCAACCGCCTAGCAACACCTTAGCAACCACCCCAAGTACCGTAGCAACTGCCTAGCAACCACCCAGGTTACCATAGCAACCGCCCTAGCAACCACCCCGGGTACCCTAGCAACCACATAGCAACACCCTAGCAACCGCCCCGATTACCCTAGCAACCACCCTGGGTACCTTAGCAACGGCCCTAGCAACCATCATGGGGACCCTAGCAACCGCCCTAGCAACCACCCCGGGTACCCTAGCAACCACATAGCAACACCCTAGCAACCACCCCGATTACCCTAGCAACCACCCTGGATACCCTAGCAACGGCCCTAGCAACCATTATGGGGACCCTAGCAACCGCCCTAGCAACCACCCCGGGTACCCTAGCAACCACATAGCAACACCCTAGCAACCACCCCGATTACCCTAGCAACCACTATGGGTACCCTAGCAACGGCCCTAGCAACCATCATGGGGACCCTAGCAACCGCCCTAGCAACCACCCCGGGTACCCTAGCAACCACATAGCAACACCCTAGCAACCACCCCGATTACCCTACCAACCACCCTGGATACCCTAGCAACGGCCCTAGCAACCATCATGGGGACCCTAGCAACCGCCCTAGAAACCACCCCGGGTACCCTAGCAACCACACCTTAGCAACTGAGGGGCGAGTTTTGCCACTGCAAGCACCACTCACATTTTCTTCAGGAAATGTACCTTCTAGTTAGTGGTGCTTGCCGGAGGCAAAGCATCACTATTATTATCTCACATACTTATTAGTGGTGCTTGCCGGAGGCAAGGCACTACTATTATTATCTCACATACTTATTATTCTTCTTCTTCTAGATCCGTACAAATTTCGGCGCGTAACTAGTCCCGCAGTTTTTGTCACAGACCAACGAAACAGGCGTCAAATCGTGCGGCCTAATCGGGAATGGTGTGCTATGACTTTTATAAGCGATCGGGCGTACGATGTTCGTACACCGGGCGAAAAAACGGGCGAAAAATCCCATAGACAATGCATTGGGGCCAACTTTGACGGATCGTAGCTCCGAGAGAGAATTTCGCAGAAACACGTGAATCACCACATCTGGAGAGGCTATCAGCCTGTGCCAGAACATACCCCGCATTGGGGAATAAGTTGTACCCCTGGGGCGCAACAGCCCCCCAAATTTGCCCCTAATACAAAGTATAGGGAGGGCTACTATGGGAAATTACATAGGGATTTTGCATTGAACATAACTCTGGATTACAGTGTCATAGAGACAAGGGGGTGGGCTCATATTAATCAGGCAACCAATCAGTCTCTCAGGATCACTGTGAAGTTATCAAGCCACGCCCTAGCAACCATATAGAGCGCCATAGCAACAAGCCCCATAGACTTCCACTGAAAAAGATCAAATGAATAACTTTGGATAGAAGTGTCATAGAAACATGAGGGTGGGCTCGTTTGACTCGGGAAGCAAACGGCCAATCATGTATCTCCTTCATGACAACCTAGCCACGCCCTAGCAACCATTAAGAGCTACCTAGCAACCCAAAGTAAAGAGAGATATCTTAACATCTGAAAGACATAGAAGCATGGGGGTTGGTTTATATTAGCAAGCAACCAATGGAGTATCATCATTGGCAGCTGCCAGGCCACTCCCTAGCAACCAAACACAGTACCCTAGCAACCGTTTTGCAAGATCTATATCTCTGCATCAGAACATCGTAGAGGCATGGGGGTTGGTTTATATTGGCGAGCAGCCTTTGGAGTATCACCATTGGCAGCTGCCAAGCCACTCCATAGCAACCAAACGGAGTACCCTAGCAACCGTTTTGCACGACCTATATCTCTGCATCAGAACATCGTACAGACATGGCGTTTGGATTTTTTGACTCATGCTAACACACTGGACTTCCAACATGCTAGTCATGCTAGCAGTGATTAGCTACATGCTAATAGTGATTAGCTAAGTGCCAAAATGGGCTAAGAACTCTATAATAACTACATAGTGACCATCTGTGACAACTACCAACCACCTAGTAACATCATAGCAACCACACAGGAGACCATAGCAACTGCCTAGCAACCAGCCAAAACACCCTAGCAACCGCCTAGCAACACCTTAGCAACCACCCCAAGTACCGTAGCAACTGCCTAGCAACCACCCAGGTTACCATAGCAACCGCCCTAGCAACCACCCCGGGTACCCTAGCAACCACATAGCAACACCCTAGCAACCGCCCCGATTACCCTAGCAACCACCCTGGGTACCTTAGCAACGGCCCTAGCAACCATCATGGAGACCCTAGCAACCGCCCTAGCAACCACCCCGGGTACCCTAGCAACCACATAGCAACACCCTAGCAACCATCCCGATTACCCTAGCAACCACCCTGGGTACCTTAGCAACGACCCTAGCAACCATCATGGGGACCCTAGCAACCGCCCTAGCAACCACCCCGGGTACCCTGGCAACCACATAGCAACACCCTAGCAACCACCCCAATTACCCTAGCAACCACCCTGGGTACCCTAGCAACGGCCCTAGCAACCATCATGGGGACCCTAGCAACCGCCCTAGCAACCACCCCGAGTACCCTAGCAACCACATAGCAACACCCTAGCAACCACCCCGATTACCCTAGCAACCACCCTGGGTACCCTAGCAACGGCCCTAGCAACCATCATGGGGACCTTAGCAACCGCCCTAGCAACCACCCCGGGTACCCTAGCAACCTCATTGCAACACCCTAGCAACAGAGGGGCGAGTTTTGCCACTGCAAGCACCACTCACATTTTCTTCAGGAAATGTACCTTCTAGTGTTACTATTACTATTCGCCTTGACAAAACTTTGGCACGCTACTCCTCCCGCATTTTTTGTCACAGACCCATGAATGAGGTGTCAAATCGTGCGGGATATTGAGGAGAGGTGTGCTATGACTTTTCTAAGCAATCGGACTTACGATAATCGTACAGCGGGCGAAGAAAATGTGTGAAAATATCCCATTGACTTAATATTGGAAAAACTATCTGACATCATATCTTTGGATCAGAAAGTCATAGAGGCTTGGGAGAGGGCTCTTTTGACTCGGCCTATCAAGCAGTCCATAAGTAGTGACATAACAACTTCATATCCATGCCCTAGCAACCAATTTTAGCCTTCCTAGCAACTGTTTAACTACATTTAAAAGCTGTATCTCAGCAAAAATAACTATATAGAAACACTGGCTTGGGCTTTTTGCATTCAGGCTGGTAAATAATCTTTAAATATCACCCCATAAACTATATAGTCACACCATAGCAACCATATAGAGCACCCTAGCAACCATGTAGCAATATAAATCCTTCTATCTCTGCTTCAAAACATCACACAGACATCATGGGTGGCTACAGGGCGCAGAGTTTTGCCACTGCAAGCACCACTCACATTTTCTTCAGGAAATGTACCTTCTAGTGTTACTATTACTATTCGCCTTGACAAAACTTTGGCGCGCTACTCCTCCTGCATTTTTTGTCGCAGTCCCATGAATGAGATGTTAAAACGTGCGGCTTATTGAAGAGAAGTGTGCTATGACTTTTCTAAGCAATCGGACTTACGATATTCGTACAGCGGGCGAAAGAAATGGGTAAAAATATCCCATAGACTTAACATTGGAAAAATTATCTGACATCATATCTTTGGATCAGAGAGACATAGAGGCTTGGAAGTGGGCTCTTTTGACTCGGCCTATCAAGCAGTCCATATGTAGTGATATAAGTACTTCATAGCCACGCCCTAGCAACCAATTTTAGCACCCTAGCAACTGTTTAACCACATTTAATAGCTGTATCTCAGCAAAATAACTATATAGAAACACTTGCTAGGGTTTTTTGGATTCAGTCTGGCAAATAGTCTTTAAATATCACCCCATATACTATACAGCCACACCATAGCAACCATTTAGAGTACCCTAGCAACCATATAGCAATATAAAGTACTTATATCATCGCTCCATAACATCATACAGGCATCATGGGTGGCTACAGGGCGCCGAGTTTTGCCACTGCAAGCACCACTCACATTTTCTTCAGGAAATGTACCTTCTAGTTAGTGGTGCTTGCCGGAGGCAAGGCATCACTATTATTATCTCACATACTTATTATTCTTATTCTTCTTATAGATTCCGTACGTTTTTCGGCGCGTAACTAGTCCCGCAGTTTTCGTCTCAGACCAACGAAACAGGCGTCAAATCGTCCGGCCTAATCGGGAATGGTGTGCTATGACTTTTATAAGCGATCGGGCGTACGATGTTCGTACACCGGACGAAAAATCGGGCGATAAAACCCATAGACTTAACATTGGGGTCAACTTTGACGGATCGTAGCTCCGAGAGAGAATTTCGCAGAAACACGTGAATCACCACATTTGGAGAGGCTATCAGGCTGTGTGAGAACATACCCCGCATTGGGGTATAAGTTGTACCCCTGGGGCGCAAGAGCCCCCCAAAATTGCCCCTAATACAAAGTATAGGGAGGGCTACTATGGGAAATTACATAGGGATTTTGTAATGTGCATAACTCAGGATCACAGTGTCATAGAGACAAGGGGGTGGGCTCATTTGAATCAGGCAACCAATCAGTCTCTCAGGATCACTGTGAATCTATCAAGCCACGCCCTAGCAACCATATAGAGCACCATAGCAACAAGCCCCATAGACTTCCATTGAAAAAGATCAAATGAATAACTTTGGATAGAAGTGTCATAGAAACATGAGGGTGGGCTCGTTTGACTCGGGGCAGCAAACGGCCAATCACGAATCACCTTCAACACTTCATAGCCACGCCCTAGCAACCATTAAGAGCTACCTAGCAACCCAAAGTATAGAGAGATATCTTAACATCTGAAAGACATAGAAGCATGGGGGTTGGTTTTTATTGTCAAGCAGATTTTGAAGTATCATCATTGGCAGCTGGAAGGCCACTCCCTAGCAACCAAACACAGTACCCTAGCAACCGTTTTGCAAGATCTATATCTCTGCATCAGAACATCGTAGAGGCATGGGGGTTGGTTTATATTGACGAGCAGCCTTTGGAGTATCACCATTGGCAGCTGCCAAGCCACTCCATAGCAACCAAATGGAGTACCCTAGCAACCGTTTTGCACGACCTATATCTCTGCATCAGAACATCGTACAGACATGGCGGTTGGATTTTTTGACTCATGCTAGCACACTGGACTTCCAACATGCTAGTCATGCTAGCAGTGATTAGCTACATGCTAATAGTGATTAGCTAAGTGCTCAAATGGGCTAAGAACTCTATAATAACTACATAGTGACCATCTGTGACAACTACCAACCAGCTAGTAACATCATAGCAACCACCCAGGAGACCATAGCAACTGCCTAGCAACCACCCCGGGTACCCTAGCAACCACATAGCAACACCCTAGCAACAGCCCCGATTACCCTAGCAACCACCCTGGGTACCTTAGCAACGGCCCTAGCAACCACCCAGGTTACCATAGCAACCGCCCTAGCAACCACCCCGGGTACCCTAGCAACCACATAGCAACACCCTAGCAACCGCCCCAATCACCTAGCAACCACCCTGGGTACCTTAGCAACGGCCCTAGCAACCATCACGGGGACCCTAGCAACCGCCCTAGCAACCACCCCGGGTACCCTAGCAACCACATAGCAACACCCTAGCAACCACCCCGATTACCCTAGCAACCACCCTGAGTACCCTAGCAACGGCCCTAGCAACCATCATGGGGACCCTAGCAACCGCCTTAGCAACCACCCCGGGTACCCTAGCAACCACATAGCAACACCCGAGCAACCATCCCGATTACCCTAGCAACCACCCTGGGTACCTTAGCAACCGCCCTAGCAACCATCATGGGGACCCTAGCAACCGCCCTAGCAACCACCCCATGTACCCTAGCAACCTCATTGCAACACCCTAGCAACAGAGGGGCGAGTTTTGCCACTGCAAGCACCACTCACATTTTCTTCAGGAAATGTACCTTCTAGTTAGTGGTGCTTGCCGGAGGCAAAGCATCACTATTATTATCTCACATACTTATTATTATTCTTATTCTTCTTCCGCCAAAATTTCGGCGCGTAACTTGTCCCGCAGTTTTTGACACAGACCAACGAAACAGGCGTCAAATCGTGCGGCCTAATCGGGAATGGTGTGCTATGACTTTTATAAGCGATCGGGCGTACGATGTTCGTACACCGGGCGAAAAAACGGCCGAAAAATCGCATAGACAATGCATTACGGCCAACTTTGACGGATCGTAGCTCCGAGAGAGAATTTCGCAGAAACATGTGAATCGACACATTTGGAGAGGCTATCAGGCTGTGCGAGATCATACCCCGCAATGGGGTATAAGTTGGACCCCTGGGGCGCAAGAGCCCCCCAAAGTTGCCCCATACTAAGTCAATGGGGAGGGATCGCCCATGAAACAATGTGTTTTTCCTACTGTGGGAAATTACATAGGGATTTTGCATTGAACATAACTATGGATCACATAGTCATAGAGACAAGGGGGCGGGCTCATTTGAATCAGGCAACCAATCAGTCTCTCAGGATCACTGTGAATCTATCAGCCACGCCCTAGCAACCATATAGAGCACCATAGCAACAAGCCCCATAGACTTCCATTGAAAAAGATCAAATGAATAACTTTGGATAGAAGTGTCATAGGAACATGAGGGTGGGCTCGTTTGACTCGGGCAGCAAACGGCCAATCATGTATCTCCTTCAAAAAAACCTAGCCACGCCCTAGCAACCATTAAGAGCTACCTAGCAACCAAAATCCAAAGATAGATATCTTAACATCTGAAAGACATAGAAGCATGGGGGTTGGTTTATATTGTCAAGCAGACTTTGAAGTATCATCATTGGCAGCTGCAAGGCCACTCCCTAGCAACCAAACACAGTACCCTAGCAACCGTTTTGCAAGATCTATATCTCTGCATCAGAACATCGTAGAGGCATGGGGGTTGGTTTATATTGACGAGCAGCCTTTGGAGTATCACCATTGGCAGCTGCAAAGCCACTCCATAGCAACCAAATGGAGTACCCTAGCAACCGTTTTGCACGACCTATATCTATGCATCAGAACATCGTACAGACATGGCGGTTGGATTTTTTGACTCATGCTAGCACACTGGACTTCCAACATGCTAGTCATGCTAGCAGTGATTAGCTACATGCTAATAGTGATTAGCTAAGTGCTCAAATGGGCTAAGAACTCTATAATAACTACATAGTGACCATCTGTGACAACTACCAACCACCTAGTAACATCATAGCAACCACCCAGGAGACCATAGCAACTGCCTAGCAACCACCCCGGGTACCCTAGCAACCACATAGCAACACCCTAGCAACCGCCCCAATTACCCTAGCAACCACCCTGGGTACCTTAGCAACGGCCCTAGCAACCATCATGGGGACCCTAGCAACCGCCCTAGCAACCACCCCGGGTACCCTAGCAACCACATAGCAACACCCTAGCAACTGCCCCGATTACCCTAGCAACCACCCTGGGTACCCTAGCAACGGCCCTAGCAACCATCATGGGGGCCCTAGCAACCGCCCTAGCAACCACCCCGGGTACCCTAGCAACCACATAGCAACACCCTAGCAACCATCCCGATTACCCTAGCAACCACCCTGGGTACCTTAGCAACGGCCCTAGCAACCACCCTGGGTACCCTAGCAACCGCCCTAGCAACCACCCTGGGTACCTTAGCAACCGCCCCGATTACCCTAGCAACCACCCTGGGTACCCTAGCAACGGCCCTAGCAACCATCATGGGGACCCTAGCAACCGCCCTAGCAACCACCCCGGGTACCCTAGCAACCACATAGCAACCCCATAGCAACCATCCCGATTACCCTAGCAACCACCCTGGGTACCTTAGCAACGGCCCTAGCAACCATCATGGGGACCCTAGCAACCGCCCTAGCAACCATCCCATGTACCGTAGCAACCAACCCGGGTACCCTAGCAACCTCATTACAACACCCTATAGCAACAGAGGGTGAGTTTTGCCACTGCAAGCACCACTCACATTTTCTTCAGGAAATGTACCTTCTAGTTAGTGGTGCTTGCCGGAGGCAAAGCATCACTATTATTATCTCACATACTTATTATTATTATTATTCTTCTTACTTCTTCCGTACAAAACTTCGGCGCGTAACTCGTCCCGCAGTTTTTGTCGCAGACCAACGAAACAGGCGTCAAATCGTGCGGCCTATTGAGGAGAGGTGTGCTATGACTTTTATAAGCGATCGGGCGTACGATGTTCGTACAGCGGGCGAAAAAATGGCCGAAAAACGTCCCATAGGAAATGCATTACTGAAAACTTTGACGGATTATAGCACAGAGAGGGAATTTCGTAGAAAAACGTAAATCACCACATTCGGAGAGGCTATCAGGCTGTGCGAGAACATACCTCACAGAGGGGTAAAAGTTGTACCCCTGGGGTGCTAGAGACCCCCAAATTTGCCCCATTGACATATTATGGTGAGGGATCGCCCATGAAACACTGTGTTTTTCCTACTATGGGAAATTACATAGGGATTTTGTATTGAACATAACTCTGGATCACAATGTCATAGAGACAAGGGGGTGGGCTCATTTGAATCAGGCAACCAATCAGTCTCTCAGGATCACTGTGAATCTATCAAGCCACGCCCTAGCAACCAAACAGAGCACCATAGCAACAAGCCCCATAGACTTCCATTGAAAAAGATCAAATTAATAACTTTTGATAGAAGTGTCATAGAAACATGAGGGTGGGCTCGTTTGACTCGGGCAGTAAACAGCCAATCATGTATCTCCTTCATGACAACCTAGCCACGCCCTAGCAACCATTAAGAGCTACCTAGCAACCCAAAGTATAGAGAGATATCTTAACATCTGAAAGACATAGAAGCATGGGGGTTGGTTTATATTAGCAAGCAACCATTGGAGTATCATCATTGGCAGCTGCCAGGCCACTCCCTAGCAACCAAACAGAGTACCCTAGCAACCGTTTTGCAAGATCTATATCTCTGCATCAGAACATCGTAGAGGCATGGGGGTTGGTTTATATTGGCGAGCAGCCTTTGGAGTATCACCATTGGCAGCTGCCAAGCCACTCCATAGCAACCAAACGGAGTACCCTAGCAACCGTTTTGCACGACCTATATCTCTGCATCAGAACATCGCATAGACATGGCGGTTGGATTTTTTGACTCATGCTAGCACACTGGACTTTCAACATGCTAGTCATGCTAGCAGTGATTAGCTACATGCTAATAGTGATTAGCTAAGTGCTCAAATGGGCTAAGAACTCTATAATAACTACATAGTGACCATCTGTGACAACTACCCACCACCAAGTAACATCATAACAACCACCCTGGTTACCATAGCAACTGCCTAGCAACCACCCCGGGTACCCTAGCAACCGCATAGCAACACCCTAGCAACCGCCCCGATTACCCTAGCAACCACCCTGGGTACCCTAGCAACGGCCCTAGCAACCATCATAGGGACCCTAGCAACCGCCCTAGCAACCACCCCGGGTACCCTAGCAACCACATAGCAACACCCTAGCAACCGCCCCAATTACCCTAGCAACCACCCTGGGTACCTTAGCAACGGCCCTAGCAACCATCATGGGGACCCTAGCAACTGCCCTAGCAACCACCCCGGGTACCCTAGCAACCACATAGAAACACCCTAGCAACCACCCCGATTACCCTAGCAACCACCCTGAGTACCCTACCAACGGCCCTAGCAACCACCCCGGGTACCCTAGCAACCACATAGCAAGACCCTAGCAACCATTCAGATTACCCTAGCAACCACCCTGGGTACCTTAGCAACCATCATGGGGACCCTAGCAACCGCCCTAGCAACCACCCAGGGTACCTTAGCAACCACCGTAGCAACCTCACTGCAACAACCTAGCAACAGGGCGCCGAGTTTTGCCACTGCAAGCACCACTCACATTTTCTTCAGGAAATGTACCTTCTAGTTAGTGGTGCTTGCCGGAGGCAAGGCATCACTATTACTATCTCACATACTTATTATTCTTCTTCTTCTTTTTCTTCTTCTAGATCCGTACAAATTTCGGCGCGTAACTAGTCCCGCAGTTTTTGTCACAGACCAACGAAACAGGCGTCAAATCGTGCGGCCTAATCGGGAATGGTGTGCTATGACTTTTATAAGCGATCGGGCGTACGATGTTCGTACACCGGGCGAAAAAACGGGCGAAAAATCGCATAGACAATGCATTGCGGCCAACTTTGACGGATCGTAGCTCCGAGACAGAATTTCGCAGAAACATGTGAATCACCACATTTGGAGAGGCTGTCAGGCTGTACGAGAACATACCCCGCAGTGGGGTATAAGTTGTACCCCTGGGGCGCAAGAGCCCCCCAAAAATGCCCCTAATACAAAGTATAGGGAGGGCTCATCCTACTGTGGGACATTACATAGGGATTTAGTATTGAACATAACTCTGGATCACAGTGTCATAGAGACAAGGGGGTGGGCTCATATTAATCAGGCAACCAATCAGTCTCTCAGGATCACTGTGAATCTATCAAGCCACGCCCTAGCAACCATATAGAGCACCATAGCAACAAGCCCCATAGACTTCCATTGAAAAAGATCAAATGAATAACTTTGGATAGAAGTGTCATAGAAACATGAGGGTGGGCTCGTTTGACTCGGGCAGCAAACGGCCAATCATGTATCTCCTTCAAGACAACCTAGCCACGCCCTAGCAACCATTAAGAGCTACCTAGCAACCCAAAGTATAGAGAGATATCTTAACATCTGAAAGACATAGAAGCATGGGGGTTGGTTTATATTAGCAAGCGACCATTGGAGTATCATCATTGGCAGCTGCCAGGCCACTCCCTAGCAACCAAACAGAGTACCCTAGCAACCGTTTTGCACGATCTATATCTCTGCATCAGAACATCGTAGAGGCATGGGGGTTGGTTTATATTGGTGAGCAGCCTCGGAGTATCACCATTGGCAGCTGCCAAGCCACTCCATAGCAACCAAATGGAGTACCCTAGCAACCGTTTTGCACGACCTATATCTCTGCATCAGAACATCGTACAGACATGGCGGTTGGATTTTTTGACTCATGCTAGCACACTGGACTTCCAACATGCTAGTCATGCTAGCAGTGATTAGCTACATGCTAATAGTGATTAGCTAAGTGCTCAAATGGGCTAAGAACTCTATAATAACTACATAGTGATCATCTGTGACAACTACCAACCACCTAGTAACATCATAGCAACCACCCAGGAGACCATAGCAACTGCCTAGCAACCACCCCGGGTACCCTAGCAACCGCCTAGCAACACCTTAGCAACCACCCCGATTACCCTAGCAACCACCCTGGGTACCCTAGCAACGGCCCTAGCAACCATCATGGGGACCCTAGCAACCGCCCTAGCAACCACCCCGGGTACCCTAGCAACCACATAGCAACACCCTAGCAACCACCCCGATTACCCTAGCAACCAACATGGGTACCCTAGCAACGGCCCTAGCAACCATCATGGGGACCCTAGCAACCGCCCTAGCAACCACCCCGGGTACCCTAGCAACCACATAGCAACACCCTAGCAACCATCCAGATTACCCTAGCAACCACCCTGGGTACCTTAGCAACGGCCCTACCAACCATCATGGGGACCCTAGCAACCACCCCGGGTACCCTAGCAACCACATAGCAACACCCTAGCAACCATCCCGATTACCCTAGCAACCACCCTGGGTACCCTAGCAACGGCCCTAGCAACCATCATAGGGACCATAGCAACCACCCCGGGTACCCTAGCAACCACACCTTAGCAACAGAGGGGCGAGTTTTGCCACTGCAAGCACCACTCACATTTTCTTCAGGAAATGTACCTTCTAGTTAGTGGTGCTTGCCGGAGGCAAGGCATCACTATTATTATCTCACATACTTATTAGTGGTGCTTGCCGGAGGCAAGGCATCACTATTACTATCTCACATACTTATTATTATTATTCTTATAGATCCGTACAAATTTCGGCGCGTAACTAGTCCCGCAGTTTTCGTCACAGACCAACGAAACAGGCGTCAAATCGTGCGCCCTAATCGGGAATGGTGTGCTATGACTTTTATAAGCGATCGGGCGTAAGATGTTCGCACACCGGGCGAAAAAACGGGCGAAAAATCCCATAGACAATGCATTGCGGGCAATTTTGACGGATCGTAGCTCCGAGAGAGAATTACGCAGAAACACGTAAATCACCACATTTGGAGAGGCTATCAGGCTGTGTGAGAACATACCCCGCATTGGGGTATAAGTTGTACCCCTGGGGCGCAAGAGACCCCCAAATTTGCCCCTAATACAAAGTATAGGGAGGGCTTCTATGGGAAATTACATAGGGATTTTGCATTGAACATAACTCTGGATTATAGTGTCATAGAGACAAGGGGGTGGGCTCATTTGAATCAGGCAACCAATCAGTCTCTCAGGATCACTGTGAATCTATCAAGCCACGCCCTAGCAACCATATAGAGCGCCATAGCAACAAGCCCCATAGACTTCCATTGAAAAAGATCAAATGAATAACTTTGGATAGAAGTGTCATAGAAACATGAGGGTGGGCTCGTTTGACTCGGGCAGCAAACGGCCAATCATGTATCTCCTTCAAGACAACCTAGCCACGCCCTAGCAACCATTAAGAGCTACCTAGCAACCCAAAGTATAGAGAGATATCTTAACATCTGAAAGACATAGAAGCATGGGGGTTGGTTTATATTAGCAAGCAACCATTGGAGTATCATCATTGGCAGCTGCCAGGCCACTCCCTAGCAACCAAACACAGTACCCTAGCAACCGTTTTGCAAGATCTATATCTCCGCATCAGAACATCGTACAGGCATGGGGGTTGGTTTATATTGGCCAGCAGCCTTTGGAGTATCACCATTGGCAGCTGCCAAGCCACTCCATAGCAACCAAACGGAGTACCCTAGCAACCGTTTTGCATGACCTATATCTCTGCATCAGAACATCGTACAGACATGGCGGTTGGATTTTTTTGACTCATGCTAGCACACTGGACTTCCAACATGCTAGTCATGCTAGCAGTGATTAGCTACATGCTAATAGTGATTAGCTAAGTGCTCAAATGGGCTAAGAACTCTATAATAACTACATAGTGACCATCTGTGACAACTACCAACCACATAGTAACATCATAGCAACCACCCAGAAGACCATAGCAACTGCCTAGCAACCAGCCGAAACACCCTAGCAACCGCCTAGCAACACCTTAGCAACCACCCCAAGTACCGTAGCAACTGCCTAGCAACCACCCAGGTTACCATAGCAACCACCCTAGCAACCACCCCGGTTACCCTAGCAACCACATAGCAACACCCTAGCAACCGCCCCAATTACCCTAGCAACCACCCTGGGTACCTTAGCAACGGCCCTAGCAACCATCATGGGGACCCTAGCAACCGCCCTAGCAACCACCCCGGGTACCCTAGCAACCATATAGCAACACCCTAGCAACCACCCCGATTACCCTAGCAACCACCCTGAGTACCCTAGCAACGGCCCTAGCAACCATCATGGGGACCCTAGCAACCGCCCTAGCAACCACCCCGGGTACCCTAGCAACCACATAGCAACACCCTAGCAACCACCCTGATTACCCTAGCAACCACCCTGGGTACCCTAGCAACGGCCCTAGCAACCATCATAGGGACCCTAGCAACCACCCTAGCAACCTCCCCGGGTACCCTAGCAACCACACCTTGGCAACAGAGGGGCGAGTTTTGCCACTGCAAGCACCACTCAAATTTTCTTCAGGAAATGTACCTTCTAGTGTTACTATTACTATTCGCCTTGACAAAACTTTGGCGCGCTACTCCTCCTGCATTTTTTGTCGCAGTCCCATGAATGACATGTCAAAACGTGTAGGTTATTGAAGAGAAGTGTGCTATGACTTTTCTAAGCAATCAGACGTACGATAATCGTACAGCGGGCGAAAGAAATGGGTAAAAATATCCCATAGACTTA
This sequence comes from Carassius gibelio, assembly GCF_023724105.1. Lineage (NCBI taxonomy): Eukaryota > Metazoa > Chordata > Actinopteri > Cypriniformes > Cyprinidae > Carassius > Carassius gibelio. The sequence continues at coordinate 97,801 of NC_068412.1, read as the reverse complement.
ACATTGGAAAAATTATCTGACATCATATCTTTGGTTTAGAGAGACATAGAGGCTTGGAAGTGGGCTCTTTTGACTCGGCCTATCAAGCAGTCCATAGGTAGTGATATAACTACTTCATAGCCACGCCCTAGCAACCAATTTTAGCACCCTAGCAACTGTTTAACCACATTTAATAGCTGTATCTCAGCAAAATAACTATATAGAAACACTTGCTAGGGTTTTTTGGATTCAGTCTGGCAAATAGTCTTTAAATATCACCCCATATACTATACAGCCACACCATAGCAACCATTTAGAGTACCCTAGCAACCATATAGCAATATAAAGTACTTATATCATCGCTCCATAACATCATACAGGCATCATGGGTGGCTACAGGGCGCAGAGTTTTGCCACTGCAAGCACCACTCACATTTTCTTCAGGAAATGTACATTCTAGTTAGTGGTGCTTGCCGGAGGCAAGGCACTACTATTATTATCTCACATACTTATTATTATTCTTATAGATTCCGTACAAATTTCGGCGCGTAACTAGTCCCGCAGCTTTTGTCACAGACCCGCAAAAGTGACGTCAAATCGTGCGACCTATTCGGGAATGGTGTGCTATGACTTTTATAAGCGATCGGGTGTACGATGTTCGTCCGGCGGGCGAAAAATCGGGCGTTAAAACCCATAGACTTAACATTGGGGTCAACTTTGACGGAACGTAGCTCTGAGAGAGAATTTCGCAGAAACACGTGAATCACCACATTTGGAGAGGCTATCAGGCTGTGCGAGAACATACCCAGCAGGGGGGTATAAGTTGTACCCCTGGGGCGCATGAGCCCCCCAAAATTGCCCCTAATACAAAGTATAGGGAGGACTTTTCCTGCTATGGGACATTACATAGGGATTTTGTATTGAACATAACTCTGGATCACAGTGTCATAGAGACAAGGGGGTGGGCTCATTTGAATCAGGCAACCAATCAGTCTCTCAGGATCACTGTGAATCTATCAAGCCACGCCCTAGCAACCATATAGAGCACCATAGCAACAAGCCCCATACACTTTCATTGAAAAAGATCAAATGAATAACTTTGGATAGAAGTGTCATAGAAACATGAGGGTGGGCTCGTTTGTCTCGGGCAGCAAACGGCCAATCATGTATCTCCTTCATGACAACCTAGCCACGCCCTAGCAACCATTAAGAGCTACCTGGCAACCAAAATCCAAAGATAGATATCTTAACATCTGAAAGACATAGAAGCATGGGGGTTGGTTTATATTAGCAAGCAACCAATGGAGTATCATCATTGGCAGCTGCTAGGCCACTCCCTAGCAACCAAACACAGTACCCTAGCAACCGTTTTGCAAGATCTATATCTCTGCATCAGAACATCGTAGAGGCATGGGGGTTGGTTTATATTGACGAGCAGCCTTTGGAGTATCACCATTGGCAGCTGCCAAGCCACTCCATAGCAACCAAACGGAGTACCCTAGCAACCGTTTTGCACGACCTATATCTCTGCATCAGAACATCGTACAGACATGGCGGTTGGATTTTTTGACTCATGCTAGCACACTGGACTTCCAACATGCTAGTCATGCTAGCAGTGATTAGCTACATGCTAATAGTGATTAGCTAAGTGCTCAAATGGGCTAAGAACTCTATAATAACTACATAGTGACCATCTGTGACAACTACCAACCACCTAGTAACATCATAGCAACCACCCAGGAGACCATAGCAACTGCCTAGCAACCACCCCAGGTACCCTAGCAACCGCCTAGCAACACCTTAGCAACCACCCCGATTACCCTAGCAACCACCCTGGGTACCCTAGCAACGGCCCTAGCAACCATCATGGGGACCCTAGCAACCGCCCTAGCAACCACCCCGGGTACCCTAGCAACCACATAGCAACACCCTAGCAACCACCCCGATTACCCTAGCAACCAACCTGGGTACCCTAGCAACGGCCCTAGCAACCATCATGGGGACCCTAGCAACCGCCCTAGCAACCACATAGCAACACCCTAGCAACCACCCCGATTACCCTAGCAACCAACCTGGGTACCCTAGCAACGGCCCTAGCAACCATCATGGGGACCCTAGCAACCGCCCTAGCAACCACCCCGGGTACCCTAGCAACCACATAGCAACACCCTAGCAACCGCCCCAATTACCCTAGCAACTACCCTGGGTACCTTAGCAACGGCCCTAGCAACCATCATGGGGACCCTAGCAACCGCCCTAGCAACCACCCCGGGTACCCTAGCTACCACATAGCAACACCCTAGCAACCACCCCAATTACCCTAGCAACCACGCTGGGTACCCTAGCAACGGCCCTAGCAACCATCATAGGGACCCTAGCAACCACCCCGGGTACCCTAGCAACCACACCTTAGCAACAGAGGGTCGAGTTTTGCCACTGCAAGCACCACTCACATTTTCTTCAGGAAATGTACTTTCTAGTTAGTGGTGCTTGCCGGAGGCAAGGCATCACTATTATTATCTCACATACTTATTATTATTCTTATTCTTCTTATAGATTCCGTACGTTTTTCGGCGCGTAACTAGTCCCGCAGTTTTCGTCTCAGACCAACGAAACAGGCGTCAAATCGTCCGGCCTAATCGGGAATGGTGTGCTATGACTTTTATAAGCGATCGGGCGTACGATGTTCGTACACCGGACGAAAAATCGGGCGATAAAACCCATAGACTTAACATTGGGGTCAACTTTGACGGATCGTAGCTCCGAGAGAGAATTTCGCAGAAACACGTGAATCACCACATTTGGAGAGGCTATCAGGCTGTGTGAGAACATACCCCGCATTGGGGTATAAGTTGTACCCCTGGGGCGCAAGAGCCCCCCAAAATTGCCCCTAATACAAAGTATAGGGAGGGCTACTATGGGAAATTACATAGGGATTTTGTAATGTGCATAACTCAGGATCACAGTGTCATAGAGACAAGGGGGTGGGCTCATTTGAATCAGGCAACCAATCAGTCTCTCAGGATCACTGTGAATCTATCAAGCCACGCCCTAGCAACCATATAGAGCACCATAGCAACAAGCCCCATAGACTTCCATTGAAAAAGATCAAATGAATAACTTTGGATAGAAGTGTCATAGAAACATGAGGGTGGGCTCGTTTGACTCGGGGCAGCAAACGGCCAATCACGAATCACCTTCAACACTTCATAGCCACGCCCTAGCAACCATTAAGAGCTACCTAGCAACCCAAAGTATAGAGAGATATCTTAACATCTGAAAGACATAGAAGCATGGGGGTTGGTTTTTATTGTCAAGCAGATTTTGAAGTATCATCATTGGCAGCTGGAAGGCCACTCCCTAGCAACCAAACACAGTACCCTAGCAACCGTTTTGCAAGATCTATATCTCTGCATCAGAACATCGTAGAGGCATGGGGGTTGGTTTATATTGACGAGCAGCCTTTGGAGTATCACCATTGGCAGCTGCCAAGCCACTCCATAGCAACCAAATGGAGTACCCTAGCAACCGTTTTGCACGACCTATATCTCTGCATCAGAACATCGTACAGACATGGCGGTTGGATTTTTTGACTCATGCTAGCACACTGGACTTCCAACATGCTAGTCATGCTAGCAGTGATTAGCTACATGCTAATAGTGATTAGCTAAGTGCTCAAATGGGCTAAGAACTCTATAATAACTACATAGTGACCATCTGTGACAACTACCAACCAGCTAGTAACATCATAGCAACCACCCAGGAGACCATAGCAACTGCCTAGCAACCACCCCGGGTACCCTAGCAACCACATAGCAACACCCTAGCAACAGCCCCGATTACCCTAGCAACCACCCTGGGTACCTTAGCAACGGCCCTAGCAACCACCCAGGTTACCATAGCAACCGCCCTAGCAACCACCCCGGGTACCCTAGCAACCACATAGCAACACCCTAGCAACCGCCCCAATCACCTAGCAACCACCCTGGGTACCTTAGCAACGGCCCTAGCAACCATCACGGGGACCCTAGCAACCGCCCTAGCAACCACCCCGGGTACCCTAGCAACCACATAGCAACACCCTAGCAACCACCCCGATTACCCTAGCAACCACCCTGAGTACCCTAGCAACGGCCCTAGCAACCATCATGGGGACCCTAGCAACCGCCTTAGCAACCACCCCGGGTACCCTAGCAACCACATAGCAACACCCGAGCAACCATCCCGATTACCCTAGCAACCACCCTGGGTACCTTAGCAACCGCCCTAGCAACCATCATGGGGACCCTAGCAACCGCCCTAGCAACCACCCCATGTACCCTAGCAACCTCATTGCAACACCCTAGCAACAGAGGGGCGAGTTTTGCCACTGCAAGCACCACTCACATTTTCTTCAGGAAATGTACCTTCTAGTGTTACTATTACTATTCGCCTTGACAAAACTTTGGCGCGCTACTCCTCCTGCATTTTTTGTCGCAGTCCCATGAATGAGATGTTAAAACGTGCGGCTTATTGAAGAGAAGTGTGCTATGACTTTTCTAAGCAATCGGACTTACGATATTCGTACAGCGGGCGAAAGAAATGGGTAAAAATATCCCATAGACTTAACATTGGAAAAATTATCTGACATCATATCTTTGGATCAGAGAGACATAGAGGCTTGGAAGTGGGCTCTTTTGACTCGGCCTATCAAGCAGTCCATATGTAGTGATATAAGTACTTCATAGCCACGCCCTAGCAACCAATTTTAGCACCCTAGCAACTGTTTAACCACATTTAATAGCTGTATCTCAGCAAAATAACTATATAGAAACACTTGCTAGGGTTTTTTGGATTCAGTCTGGCAAATAGTCTTTAAATATCACCCCATATACTATACAGCCACACCATAGCAACCATTTAGAGTACCCTAGCAACCATATAGCAATATAAAGTACTTATATCATCGCTCCATAACATCATACAGGCATCATGGGTGGCTACAGGGCGCCGAGTTTTGCCACTGCAAGCACCACTCACATTTTCTTCAGGAAATGTACCTTCTAGTTATTATTCTTATTCTTATTCTTCTTCCGCCAAAATTTCGGCGCGTAACTAGTCCCGCAGTTTTCGTCACAGACCCGCAAAAGAGGCGTCAAATCGTGCGGCCTATTCGGGAATGGTGTGCTATGACTTTTATAAGCGATCGGGCGTACGATTTTCGTACACCGGGCGAAATATCGGCCGAAAAATCGCATAGACAACGCATTACGGCCAACTTTGACGGATCATAGCTCCGAGAGAGAATTTTGCAGAAACATGTGAATCACCACATTTGGAGAGGCTATCAGGCTGTGCGAGAGGACACCTCTCAGAGGGGTACAAGTTGTACCCCTGGGGTGCTAGAGACCCCCAAAGTTGCCCCATTGACATAGTATGGTGAGGGATCGCCCATGAAACACTGTGCTTTTCCTACTATGGGAAATTACCTAGGGATTTTGTATTGAACATAACTCGGCATCACAGTGTCATAGAGACAAGGGGGTGGGCTCATTTGAATCAGGCAACCAATCAGAATCTCAGGATCACTATGCAGCTATCAAGCCACGCCCTAGCAACCATATAGAGCACCATAGCAACAAGCCCCATAGACTTCCATTGAAAATGATAAAATGAATAACTTTGGATAGAAGCGTCATAGAAACATGAGGGTGGGCTCGATTGACTCGGGGCAGCAAACGGCCAATCACGAATCACCTCAAGACTTCCTAACTACGCCCTAGCAACCATTTAGAGCAACCTAGCAACCCAAAGTATAGAGAGATATCTTAACATCTGAAAGACATAGAAGCATGGGGGTTGGTTTATATTAGCAAGCAACCATTGGAGTATCATCATTGGCAGCTGCCAGGCCACTCCCTAGCAACCAAACACAGTACCCTAGCAACCGTTTTGCACGACCTATATCTCTGCATCAGAACATCGCACAGACATGGCAGTTGGATTTTTTGACTCATGCTAGCACACTGGACTTCCAACATGCTAGTCATGCTAGCAGTGATTAGCTACATGCTAATAGTGATTAGCTAAGTGCTCAAATGGGCTAAGAACTCTATAATAACTACATAGTGACCATCTGTGACAACTACCAACCACCTAGTAACATCATAGCAACCACCCACGAGACCATAGCAACTGCCTAGCAACCAGCCAAAACACCCTAGCAACCGCCTAGCAACACCTTAGCAACCACCCCAAGTACCATAGCAACTGCCTAGCAACCACCCAGGCTACCATAGCAACCGCCCTAGCAACCACCCCGGGTACCCTAGCAACCACATAGCAACACCCTAGCAACCGCCCCGATTACCCTAGCAACCACCCTGGGTACCTTAGCAACGGCCCTAGCAACCATCATGGGGACCCTAGCAACCGCCCTAGCAACCACCCCGGGTACCCTAGCAACCGCATAGCAACACCCTAGCAACCACCCCGATTACCCTAGCAACCACCCTGGGTACCTTAGCAACGGCCCTAGCAACCATCATGGGGACCCTAGCAACCGCCCTAGCAACCACCCCGGGTACCCTAGCAACCACATAGCAACACCCTAGCAACCGCCCCAATTACCCTAGCAACCACCCTGGGTAGCCTAGCAACCGCCCTAGAAACCATCATGGGGACCCTAGCAACCGCCCTAGCAACCACCCCGGGTACCCTAGCAACCAAATAGCAACACCCTAGCAACCGCCCCGATTACCCTAGCAACCACCCTGGGTACCTTAGCAACGGCCCTAGCAACCATCACGGGGACCCTAGCAACCGCCCTAGCAACCACCCCGGGTACCCTAGCAACCACATAGCAACACCCTAGCAACCACCCCGATTACCCTAGCAACCACCCTGAGTACCCTAGCAACGGCCCTAGCAACCATCATGGGGACCCTAGCAACCGCCTTAGCAACCACCCCGGGTACCCTAGCAACCACATAGCAACACCCGAGCAACCATCCCGATTACCCTAGCAACCACCCTGGGTACCTTAGCAACCGCCCTAGCAACCATCATGGGGACCCTAGCAACCGCCCTAGCAACCACCCCATGTACCCTAGCAACCTCATTGCAACACCCTAGCAACAGAGGGGCGAGTTTTGCCACTGCAAGCACCACTCACATTTTCTTCAGGAAATGTACCTTCTAGTTATTCTTCTTCTTCTTCTTACTTCTTCCGTACAAAACTTCGGCGCGTAACTCGTCCCGCAGTTTTTGTCACAGACCAACGAAACAGGCGTCAAATCGTGCGCCCTATTGAGGAGAGGTGTGCTATGACTTTTATAAGCGATCGGGCGTACGATGTTCGTACAGCGGGCGAAAAATCGGCCGAAAAACGTCCCATAGGAAATGCATTAAAAAAAAATTTGACGGAGCATAGCTCCGAGAGAAAATTTTGCAGAAACACGTGAATCACCACATTTGGAGAGGCTATCAGGCTGTGCGAGAACATACCTCGCAGAGGGGTACAAGTTGTACCCCTGGGGCGCTAGAGACCCCCAAAGTTGCCCCATAGACATACAATGGTGCGGGATCGCCCATGAAACACTGTTTTTCCTACAATGGGAAATTACATAGGGATATTGTATTGAACATAACTCGGCTTCACAGTGTCATAGAGACAAGGGGGTGGGCTCATTTGAATCAGGCAACCAATCAGACTCTCAGGATCATTATGAAGCTATCAAGCCACGCCCTAGCAACCATATAGAGCACCATAGCAACAAGCCCCATAGACTTCCATTGAAAAAGATCAAATGAATAACTTTGGATAGAAGTGTCATAGAAACGTGAGGGTGGGCTCGTTTGACTCGGGCAGCAAACGGCCAATCATGTATCTCCTTCAAGACAACCTAGCCACGCCCTAGCAACCATTAAGAGCTACCTAGCAACCCACAGTATAGAGAGATATCTTAACATCTGAAAGACATAGAAGCATGGGGGTTGGTTTATATTGTCAAGCAGACTTTGAAGTATCATCATTGGCAGCTGCCAGGCCACTCCCTAGCAACCAAACACAGTACCCTAGCAACCGTTTTGCAAGATCTATATCTCCGCATCAGAACATCGTAGAGGCATGGGGGTTGGTTTATATTGGCGAGCAGCCTTTGGAGTATCACCATTGGCAGCTGCCAAGCCACTCCATAGCAACCAAACGGAGTACCCTAGCAACCGTTTTGCACGACCTATATCTCTGCATCAGAACATCGTACAGACATGGCGGTTGGATTTTTTCACTCATGCTAGCACACTGGACTTCCAACATGCTAGTCATGCTAGCAATGATTAGCTACATGCTAATAGTGATTAGCTAAGTGCTCAAATGGGCTAAGAACTCTATAATAACTACATAGTGACCATCTGTGACAACTACCAACCACCTAGTAACATCATAGCAACCACCCAGGATACCATAGCAACTGCCTAGCAATCACCCCGGGTACCCTAGCAACCACATAGCAACACCCTAGCAACCGCCCCAATTACCCTAGCAACCACCCTGGGTACCTTAGCAACGACCCTAGCAACCATCATGGGGACCCTAGCAACCGCCCTAGCAACCACCCCGGGTACCCTAGCAACCACATAGCAACACCCTAGCAACCACCCCAATTACCCTAGCAACCACCCTGAGTACCCTAGCAATGGCCCTAGCAACCATCATGGGGACCCTAGCAACCGCCCTAGCAACCACCCCGGGTACCCTAGCAACCACATAGCAACACCCTAGCAACCGCCTCGATTACCCTAGCAACCACCCTGAGAACCCTAGCAACGGCCCTAGCAACCATCATGGGGACCCTAGCAACCGCCCTAGCAACCACTCCGGGTACCCTAGCAACCACATAGCAACACCCTAGCAACCGCCCCGATTACCCTAGCAACCACCCTGGGTACCCTAGCAACCGCCCTAGCAACCATCATGGGGACCCTAGCAAACGCCCTAGCAACCACCCCGGGTACCCTAGCAACCACATAGCAACACCCTAGCAACCATCCCGATTACCCTAGCAACCACCCTGGGTACCTTAGCAACGGCCCTAGCAACCATCATGGGGACCCTAGCAACCGCCCTAGCAACCACCCCGGGTACCCTAGCAACCGCATAGCAACACCCTAGCAACCATCCCGATTACCCTAGCAACCACCCTGGGTACCTTAGCAACGGCCCTAGCAACCATCATGGGGACCCTAGCAACCGCCCTAGCAACCACCCCGGGTACCCTAGCAACCACATAGCAACACCCTAGCAACCATCCCGATTACCCTAGCAACCACCCTGGGTACCTTAGCAACGGCCCTAGCAACCATCATGGGGACCCTAGCAACCGCCCTAGCAACCACCCCATATACCCTAGCAACCTCATTGCAACACCCTAGCAACAGAGGGGCGAGTTTTGCCACTGCAAGCACCACTCACATTTTCTTCAGGAAATGTACCTTCTAGTGTTACTATTACTATCCGCCTTGACAAAACTTCGGCACGCTACTCCTCCAGCACTTTTTGTCGCAGACCCATGAATGAGGTGTCAAATCGTGCGGCATATTGAGGAGAGGTGTGCTATGACTTTTCTAAGCAATCGGACTTACGATAATCGTACAGCGGGCGAAGAAAATGTGTCAAAATATCCCATTGACTTAACATTGGAAAAACTATCTGACATCATATCTTTGGATTAGAAAGTCATAGAGGCTTGGGAGAGGGCTCTTTTGACTCGGCCTATCAAGCAGTCCATAAGTAGTGACATAACAACTTCATATCCATGCCCTAGCAACCAATTTTAGCCCCCTAGCAACTGTTTAACTACATTTAAAAGCTGTATCTCAGCAAAAATAACTATATAGAAACACTGGCTTGGGCTTTTTGCATTCAGGCTGGTAAATAATCTTTAAATATCACCCCATAAACTATATAGTCACACCATAGCAACCATATAGAGCACCCTAGCAACCATGTAGCAATATAAATCCTTCTATCTCTGCTTCAAAACATCACACAGGCATCATGGGTGGCTACAGGGCGCAGAGTTTTGCCACTGCAAGCACCACTCACATTTTCTTCAGGAAATGTACATTCTAGTTATTCTTCTTCTTCTTCTTCTAGATCCGTACAAATTTCGGCGCGTAACTAGTCCCGCAGTTTTCGTCACAGACCAACGAAACAGGCGTCAAATCGTGCGCCCTAATCGGGAATGGTGTGCTATGACTTTTATAAGCGATCGGGCGTACGATGTTCGTACACCGGGCGAAAAAACGGGCGAAAAATTGCATAGACAATGCATTGCGGCCAACTTTGACGGATCGTAGCTCCGAGAGAAAATTTCGCAGAAACACGTGAATCACCACATTTGGAGAGGCTATCAGGCTGTGCGAGAACACACCCCGCATTGGGGTATAAGTTGTACCCCTGGGGGGCTAGAGCCCCCCAAATTTGCCCCCAATACAAAGTATAGGGAGGGCTTTTCCTACTGTGGGACATTACATAGGGATTTTGTATTGAACATAACTCTGGATCACAATGTCATAGAGACAAGGGGGTGGGCTCATTTGAATCAGGCAACCAATAAGTCTCTCAGGATCACTGTGAATCTATCAAGCCACGCCCTAGCAACCAAACAGAGCACCATAGCAACAAGCCCCATAGACTTCCATTGAAAAAGATCAAATTAATAACTTTTGATAGAAGTGTCATAGAAACATGAGGGTGGGCTCGTTTGACTCGGGCAGTAAACGGCCAATCATGTATCTCCTTCATGACAACCTAGCCACGCCCTAGCAACCATTAAGAGCTACCTAGCAACCCAAAGTATAGAGAGATATCTTAACATCTGAAAGACATAGAAGCATGGCGGTTGGTTTATATTAGCAAGCAACCATTGGAGTATCATCATTGGCAGCTGCCAGGCCACTCCCTAGCAACCAAACGGAGTACCCTAGCAACCGTTTTGCAAGATCTATATCTCTGCATCAGAACATCGTAGAGGCATGGGGGTTGGTTTATATTGGTGAGCAGCCTTTGGAGTATCACCATTGGCAGCTGCCAAGCCACTCCATAGCAACCAAACGGAGTACCCTAGCAACCGTTTTGCACAACCTATATCTCTGCATCAGAACATTGTACAGACATGGCGGTTGGTTTTTTTGACTAATGCTAGCACACTGGACTTCCAACATGCTAGTCATGCTAGCAGTGATTAGCTACATGCTAATAGTGATTAGCTAAGTGCTCAAATGGGCTAAGAACTCTATAATAACTACATAGTGACCATCTGTGACAACTACCAACCACCTAGTAACATCATAGCAACCACCCAGGAGACCATAGCAACTGCCTAGCAACCAGCCAAAACACCCTAGCAACCGCCTAGCAACACCTTAGCAACCACCCCAAGTACCGTAGCAACTGCCTAGCAACCACCCAGGTTACCATAGCAACCGCCCTAGCAACCACCCCGGGTACCCTAGCAACCACATAGCAACACCCTAGCAACCGCCCCAATCACCCTAGCAACCACCCTGGGTACCTTAGCAACGGCCCTAGCAACCATCATGGGGACCCTAGCAACCGCCCTAGCAACCACCCCGGGTACCCTAGCAACCACATAGCAACACCCTAGCAACCACCCCAATAACCCTAGCAACCACCCTGGGTACCCTAGCAACGGTCCTAGCAACCATCATGGGGACCGTAGCAACCACCCTAGCAACCACCCCTGGTACCCTAGCAACCACATAGCAACACCCTAGCAACCACCCCGATTACCCTAGCAACCACCCTGGGTACCCTAGCAACGGCCCTAGCAACCATCATAGGGACCCTAGCAACCGCCCTAGCAACCACCCCGGGTACCCTAGCAACCACACCCTAGCAACAGAGGGGCGAGTTTTGCCACTGCAAGCACCACTCACATTTTCTTCAGGAAATGTACCTTCTAGTGTTACTATTACTATCCGCCTTGACAAAACTTCGGCACGCTACTCCTCCAGCACTTTTTGTCGCAGACCCATGAATGAGGTGTCAAATCGTGCGGCATATTGAGGAGAGGTGTGCTATGACTTTTCTAAGCAATCGGACTTACGATAATCGTACAGCGGGCGAAGAAAATGTGTCAAAATATCCCATTGACTTAACATTGGAAAAACTATCTGACATCATATCTTTGGATTAGAAAGTCATAGAGGCTTGGGAGAGGGCTCTTTTGACTCGGCCTATCAAGCAGTCCATAAGTAGTGACATAACAACTTCATATCCATGCCCTAGCAACCAATTTTAGCCCCCTAGCAACTGTTTAACTACATTTAAAAGCTGTATCTCAGCAAAAATAACTATATAGAAACACTGGCTTGGGCTTTTTGCATTCAGGCTGGTAAATAATCTTTAAATATCACCCCATAAACTATATAGTCACACCATAGCAACCATATAGAGCACCCTAGCAACCATGTAGCAATATAAATCCTTCTATCTCTGCTTCAAAACATCACACAGGCATCATGGGTGGCTACAGGGCGCAGAGTTTTGCCACTGCAAGCACCACTCACATTTTCTTCAGGAAATGTACATTCTAGTTATTCTTATTCTTCTTCCGCCAAAATTTCGGCGCGTAACTTGTCCCGCAGTTTTTGTCACAGACCCGCAAAAGAGGCGTCAAATCGTGCGGCCTAATCGGGAATGGTGTGCTATGACTTTTATAAGCGATCGGGCGTACGATGTTCGTACACCGGGCGAAAAAACGGGCGAAAAATCGCATAGACAATGCATTACGGCCAACTTTGACGGATCGTAGCTCCGAGAGAGAATTTCGCAGAAACATGTGAATCACCACATTTGGAGAGGCTATCAGGCTATGCGCGATCATACCCCGCAATGGGGTATAAGTTGTACCCCTGGGGCGCAAGAGCCCCCCAAAGTTGCCCCATACTAAGCCAATGGGGAGGGATCGCCCATGAAACAATGTGTTTTTCCTACTGTGGGACATTACATAGGGATTTTGCATTGAACATAACTCTGGATCACATAGTCATAGAGACAAGGGGGTGGGCTCATTTGAATCAGGCAACCAATCAGTCTCTCAGGATCACTGTGAATCTATCAAGCCACGCCCTAGCAACCGTATAGAGCACCATAGCAACAAGCTCCATAGACTTCCATTGAAAAATATAAAATGAATAACTTTGGATAGAAGTATCATAGAAACATGAGGGTGGGCTCGTTTGACTCGGGGCAGCAAACGGCCAATCACGAATCACCTTCAACACTTCATAGCCACGCCCTAGCAACCATTAGGAGCTACCTAGCAACCTAAATCCAAAGAGAGATATCTTAACATCTGAAAGACATGGAGGCATGGGGGTTGGTTTATATTGTCAAGCAGACTTTGAAGTATCATCATTGGCAGCTGCCAGGCCACTCCCTAGCAACCAAACACAGTACCCTAGCAACCGTTTTGCAAGATCTATATCTCTGCATCAGAACATCGTACAGACATGGCGGTTGGATTTTTTGACTCATGCTAGCACACTGGACTTCCAACATGCTAGTCATGCTAGCAGTGATTAGCTACATGCTAATAGTGATTAGCTAAGTGCTCAAATGGGCTAAGAACTCTATAATAACTACATAGTGACCATCTGTGACAACTACCAACCACCTAGTAACATCATAGCAACCACCCAGGAGACCATAGCAACTGCCTAGCAACCAGCCAAAACACCCTAGCAACCGCCTAGCAACACCTTAGCAACCACCTCAAGTACCGAAGCAACTGCCCAGCAACCACCCAGGTTACCATAGCAACCGCCCTAGCAACCACCCCGAGTACCCTAGCAACCACATAGCAACACCCTAGCAACCACCCCGATTACCCTAGCAACCACCCTGGGTACCCTAGCAACGGCCCTAGCAACCATCATGGGGACCCTAGCAACCGCCCTAGCAACCACCCCGGGTACCCTAGCAACCACATAGTAACACCCTAGCAACCACCCCGATTACCCTAGCAACCACCCTGAGTACCCTAGCAACGGCCCTAGCAACCATCATGGGGACCCTAGCAACCGACCTAGCAACCACCCCGGGTACCCTAGCAACCACATAGCAACACCCTAGCAACCACCCCGATTACCCTAGCAACCACCCTGAGTACCCTAGCAACGGCCCTAGCAACCATCATGGGGACCCTAGCAACAACCCCGGGTACCCTAGCAACAACATAGCAACACCCTAGCAACCACCCCGATTACCCTAGCAACCACCCTGGGTACCCTAGCAACGGCCCTAGCAACCATCATAGGGACCCTAGCAACCACCCCGGGTACCCTAGCAACCACACCTTAGCAACAGAGGGGCGAGTTTTGCCACTGCAAGCACCACTCACATTTTCTTCAGGAAATGTACCTTCTAGTTAGTGGTGCTTGCCGGAGGCAAGGCATCACTATTACTATCTCACATACTTATTAGTGGTGCTTGCCGGAGGCAAAGCACTACTACTATTATCTCACATACTTATTATTATTAGTGGTGCTTGCCGGAGGCAAGGCATCACTATTATTATCTCACATACTTATTATTCTTCTTCTTCTTCTTACTTCTTCCGTACAAAACTTCGGCGCGTAACTCGTCCCGCAGTTTTTGTCACAGACCAACGAAACAGGCGTCAAATCGTGCGCCCTATTGAGGAGAGGTGTGCTATGACTTTTATAAGCGATCGGGCGTACGATGTTCGTACAGCGGGCGAAAAATCGGCCGAAAAACGTCCCATAGGAAATGCATTAAAAAAAAATTTGACGGAGCATAGCTCTGAGAGAGAATTTCGCAGAAACACGTGAATCACCACATTTGGAGAGGCTATCAGGCTGTGCGAGAACATACCCCGCAGTGGGGTATAAGTTGTACCCCTGGGGCGCAAGAGCCCCCCAAATTTGCCCCCAATACAAAGTATAGGGAGGGCTTCTCCAACTATGGGAAATTACATAGGGATTTTGTATTGAACATAACTCTGGATCACAGTGTCATAGAGACAAGGGGGTGGGCTCATTTGAATCAGGCAACCAATCAGTCTCTCAGGATCGATGTGAATCTATCAAGCCACGCCCTAGCAACCATATAGAGCACCATAGCAACAAGCCCCATAGACTTCCATTGAAAAAGATCAAATGAATAACTTTGGATAGAAGTGTCATAGAAACATGAGGGTGGGCTCGTTTCACTCGGGCAGCAAACGGCCAATCATGTATCTCCTTCAAGACAACCTAGCCACGCCCTAGCAACCATTAAGAGCAACCTAGCAACCCAAAGTATAGAGAGATATCTTAACATCTGAAAGACATAGAAGCATGGGGGTTGGTTTATATTGTCAAGCAGACTTTGAAGTATCATCATTGGCAGCTGCAAGGCCACTCCCTAGCAACCAAACACAGTACCCTAGCAACCGTTTTGCAAGATCTATTTCTCTGCATCAGAACATCGTAGAGGCATGGGGGTTGGTTTATATTGACGAGCAGCCTTTGGAGTATCACCATTGGCAGCTGCCAAGCCACTCCATAGCAACCAAACGGAGTACCCTAGCAACCGTTTTGCACGACCTATATCTCTGCATCAGAACATCGTGCAGACATGGCGGTTGGATTTTTTGACTCATGCTAGCACACTGGACTTCCAACATGCTAGTCATGCTAGCAGTGATTAGCTACATGCTAATAGTGATTAGCTAAGTGCTCAAATGGGCTAAGAACTCTATAATAACTACATAGTGACCATCTGTGACAACTACCAACCACCTAGTAACATCATAGCAACCACCCAGGAGACCGTAGCAACTGCCTAGCAACCAGCCAAAACACCCTAGCAACCGCCTAGCAACACCTTATCAACCCCCCCAAGTACCGTAGCAACTGCCTAGCAACCACCCAGGTTACCATAGCAACCGCCCTAGCAACCACCCTGGGTACCCTAGCAACCACATAGCAACACCCTAGCAACCGCCCCAATTACCCTAGCAACCGCCCTGGGTACCTTAGCAACGGCCCTAGCAACCATCATGGGACCCTAGCAACCGCCCTAGCAACCACCCTGGGTACCCTAGCAACCACATAGCAACACCCTAGCAACCGTCCCGATTACCCTAGCAACCACACTGGGTACCTTAGCAACGGCCCTAGTAACCACCATGGGGACCCTAGCAACCGCCCTAGCAACCACCCCTGGTACCCTAGCAACCACATAGCAAGACCCTAGCAACCGCCCCAATTACCCTAGCAACCGCCCTGGGTACCTTAGCAACGGCCCTAGCAACCATCATGGGACCCTAGCAACCGCCCTAGCAACCACCCCGGGTACCCTAGCAACCGCATAGCAACACCCTAGCAACCACCCCGATAACCCTAGCAACCACCCTGAGTACCTTAGCAACGGCCCTAGCAACCATCATGGGGACCCTAGCAACCGCCCTAGC
>NC_068412.1:28850-80838 GCF_023724105.1 Carassius gibelio | reverse complement strand
CGATTTGATTGACAGCAATGGTTCTTGAGGCAAAGTTGTGCATTATGAGGAGATCTATCAAATGATATGCATATTGTGTTGATATGTGAAACACCACGTGATTGCAGAGCCATAAAACTCGTTAGCGCCAACTAGTGGCCGATTTCTTTCAAAATTCTTACAGACCTTAAGGTTCATGAGTCGAACGTACCCAGCGAGTTTCG
Organism: Carassius gibelio; assembly: GCF_023724105.1. Classification (NCBI taxonomy): domain Eukaryota; kingdom Metazoa; phylum Chordata; class Actinopteri; order Cypriniformes; family Cyprinidae; genus Carassius; species Carassius gibelio. The sequence goes on along the minus strand of NC_068412.1, from coordinate 80,635 downwards.
TTCCGATCAACATCCGTTAACCCTTTCAAATAGGTGCTTAAAATTTTTTGGCCAATGGCGGCCATGTTTTTTTGAGATATGCAAATGTCCTCATAGGTACTTGTGCCCCTTCAGACCAAGACATTGCATACCAATTTTCAAGTCGATCGAGCCAACGGTTGCCTAGTTATAGCCTTTTATGTGTTTTTTCTATCTTATAGCGCCCCCAAGTGGCAGAGATGCGCAATTTTTTTTATTTGACCAAAGATTGAGCTCATACATATGTATACCGAGTTTGGTGAAGATATCTCATTCCGTTCAAGAGTTATAGTTAAAATAGCATTTGGCTAACGTTAGCATAGACGCTTTTTGGTGTACTGTTACGCGTATGAATTGAAATTTCAACTTTTTTTTGATAATTATTGATATTGAGTGTCCAGGGAATATTTATGAAGTGGTTTGGTTCTGATTGGTTGAAAATCCTAGGACTAGTTCGCAAAAGTAGGTTTCGGATATAGCTCGATTTTGCGAGAAAACGGTGCGTTGTAGACCCCAAAAAGGCGCCGTGCACTTTTGTTCGGGTTAACCCAAGGATTGCAACAATGCCATATTTTTGAGTCTATGGCTAACGGTTTACACTTTACGGCCAAAAATGTCCAAAATTTTTGTTTTTTGCGCTGTAGCGCCCCCGTTAGGCCGATTGGGCCGGTTCTTTGTATCTGAGTAGCGAGCAAGACTACTACGATCTGACCAAGTTTCAGCTCTCTAGGCCTTACGGTTTGGGCTGCACGTTCAGTTTTAAGGCGGAAGAATAATAATAATAATAATAATAAAAATCCTAACAATTACAATAGGGTTTCAGCACTGCGTGCTTGAACCCCTAATAAAAATCCTAACAATTACAATAGGGTTTCAGCACTGCGTGCTTGAACCCCTAATAATAATAATAATAAAAATCCTAACAAATACAATAGGGTTTCAGCACTGCGTGCTTGAACCCCTAATAATAATAATAAAAATCCTAACAAATACAATAGGGTTTCAGCACTGCGTGCTTGAACCCCTAATAATAATTAAAGCTGCAAGCAGCATTTACCGGGGTTCAAGCACATTAAGGCCTCTGAGGTGGTCTGAGCCAACCTGGATGCATGGATGACAGTTAAACACATCCAAAATGGAGAACAGGCTAACAGACAGACACACACACTGAAAGTAAATGATTAGACTAATATATGTATACTCTATAAGCATATGCACACACACAGACACACAGAAAGACACACATATACATGCACAAACATTTTGTTGCAGATATAGGTATTTGAAATAAGTGATAGGTGACAATAAACTTATTGCAAGTCTTCTCTTTTTAAGAGTTTAGATGTCATTTTCAGGTTAAACTGTAATCACAATGTGGCAAAATAGTAAAAACTGATATATCTGTAAGAACAAAATGGAAAACATTGACTCAATGAGATTTAAAATGTTATAACAGTTACATTTTTAATGTTTTGGGATGAATTCATGAATCCTTTCAACAGTACTGTTCAACTTAACTGAATGAGCCCATTAGTGGTCTTCCACTGCCATCTAGAGGTTATAAATTGCATTTACTCAAGCAACACTGTTTTTAAACATAACTGTTATAGTGTTTTTTTTTTTTTTTTTTTTTGCCCAATCTCTCTTAAATTTTGCATGCTTGTTTAGAATGAAATTATGCATTGTTTTACACAGTTTTGATAATGTGTGGCTTTCTGTTTGTATTAACAGGTCTTTGGGTACACTACGTAAAGAACGTATTTTAAAATAACTGGTTTATAGTTGTTCAAATACAATTGTTCAATATTTTTTGATAATTATTGACCTTCAGAGTCTAGAGAATTGTACTTAATTGGTTTTATTGATTTTCATCTTAAACCGTATCACAAGTATGCCAAAGTAACTTTTTAAAATAATCTTGAATATTTAATTAACAGCTTTATTGACAACATTGGTCCCAGAGGCAAAGTTGTTCAGAATGAGGAGATCTATCATATGATATGAAGATTTAGTGTTTTTGAGTGAATATATGAACATTTTCAAACAATTTGGGGCCATTTACCATATAAATCTTGTGTTTTGAGACCTTTTCTACTGTTATAGCGCCACCTATGGTCTGATCTCCATGAAACTTTGCATGCTTGTTAAGAGTCACCTGTTACATGATTTCACTGAGTTTCATACAGTTTTGAGTTTTCCTTTAGGTTTTATAGGCTTTGGGGTATGTTTGGCCACACCCCTTTTTATAAATTACCCGGTTACAGCTAACCAAAGGACAAAATTCAACATTTTTTTAATAATTATTGATCTAGAGAGTCCACAGAATATTACTGCAGTGGTTTGGTTCCGATCGGACAAAAAACCTAGGACTAGTTCGCAAAAGTAGGTTTTTAACATATTTGTGAATAACAATTGAACGATTTGATTGACAGCAATGGTTCTTGAGGCAAAGTTGTGCATTATGAGGAGATCTATCAAATGATATGCATATTGTGTTGATATGTGAAACACCACGTGATTGCAGAGCCATAAAACTCGTTAGCGCCAACTAGTGGCCGATTTCTTTCAAAATTCTTACAGACCTTAAGGTTCATGAGTCGAACGTACCCAGCGAGTTTCGTTCCGATCAACATCCGTTAACCCTTTCAAATAGGTGCTTAAAATTTTTTGGCCAATGGCGGCCATGTTTTTTTGAGATATGCAAATGTCCTCATAGGTACTTGTGCCCCTTCAGACCAAGACATTGCATACCAATTTTCAAGTCGATCGAGCCAACGGTTGCCTAGTTATAGCCTTTTATGTGTTTTTTCTATCTTATAGCGCCCCCAAGTGGCAGAGATGCGCAATTTTTTTTATTTGACCAAAGATTGAGCTCATACATATGTATACCGAGTTTGGTGAAGATATCTCATTCCGTTCAAGAGTTATAGTTAAAATAGCATTTGGCTAACGTTAGCATAGACGCTTTTTGGTGTACTGTTACGCGTATGAATTGAAATTTCAACTTTTTTTTGATAATTATTGATATTGAGTGTCCAGGGAATATTTATGAAGTGGTTTGGTTCTGATTGGTTGAAAATCCTAGGACTAGTTCGCAAAAGTAGGTTTCGGATATAGCTCGATTTTGCGAGAAAACGGTGCGTTGTAGACCCCAAAAAGGCGCCGTGCACTTTTGTTCGGGTTAACCCAAGGATTGCAACAATGCCATATTTTTGAGTCTATGGCTAACGGTTTACACTTTACGGCCAAAAATGTCCAAAATTTTTGTTTTTTGCGCTGTAGCGCCCCCGTTAGGCCGATTGGGCCGGTTCTTTGTATCTGAGTAGCGAGCAAGACTACTACGATCTGACCAAGTTTCAGCTCTCTAGGCCTTACGGTTTGGGCTGCACGTTCAGTTTTAAGGCGGAAGAATAATAATAATAATAATAATAAAAATCCTAACAATTACAATAGGGTTTCAGCACTGCGTGCTTGAACCCCTAATAAAAATCCTAACAATTACAATAGGGTTTCAGCACTGCGTGCTTGAACCCCTAATAATAATAATAATAAAAATCCTAACAAATACAATAGGGTTTCAGCACTGCGTGCTTGAACCCCTAATAATAATAATAAAAATCCTAACAAATACAATAGGGTTTCAGCACTGCGTGCTTGAACCCCTAATAATAATTAAAGCTGCAAGCAGCATTTACCGGGGTTCAAGCACATTAAGGCCTCTGAGGTGGTCTGAGCCAACCTGGATGCATGGATGACAGTTAAACACATCCAAAATGGAGAACAGGCTAACAGACAGACACACACACTGAAAGTAAATGATTAGACTAATATATGTATACTCTATAAGCATATGCTCTCTCACACACACACACACACACACACACACACACAAAGACACACATATACATGCACAAACATTTTGTTGCAGATATAGGTATTTGAAATAAGTGATAGGTGATAATAAACTTATTGCAAGTCTTTTCTTTTTAAGAGTTTAGATGTCATTTTCAGGTTAAACTGTAATCATAATGTGGCAAAATTTTAAAAACTGATATATCTGTATGATCAAAATGGAAAACATTGACTCAATGAGATTTAAAATGTTATAACAGTTCATTTTTTAATGTTTTGGCATGAATTCATGAATCCTTTCAACAGTACTGTTCAACTTTACTGAATGAGCCCATTAGTGGTCTTCCGCTGCCATCTAGTGGTTATAAATTGCATTTACTCTAACAACACTGTGTTTTCAAACATAACTGTTATAGTGTTATTTTTTTTTGCCCAATCTCTCTTAAATTTTGCATGCTTGTTTAGAATGAAATTATGCATTATTTACACAGTTTTGATAATTTGTGGGCTTTCTGTTTGTATTAATAGGCCTTTGTGTGCACTATGAAAATAACATATTATAAAATGACTGGTTTATAGTTGCCCAAATGCAATTGTTCAACATGTTTTTGATAATTATTGACCTTCAGAGTCTAGAGAATTGTACTTCAGTGGTTTTATTGATTTTCAGCTTAAACCGTATCACAAGTATGCCAAAGTAACTTTTTAAAATAATCTTGAATGTTTAATTAACAGCTTTATTGACAACATTGGTCCCAGAGGCAAAGTTGTTCAGAATGAGGAGATTTATCATATGATATAAAGATTTAGTGTTTTTGAGTGAATATATGAACATTTTCAAACAATTTGAGGCCATTTACCATATAAATCTTGTGTTTTGAGACCTTTTCTACTGTTATAGCGCCACCTATGGTCTGATCTCCATGAAACTTTGCATGCTTGTTAAGAGTCATCTGTCACATGATTTCACTGAGTTTCATAAAGTTTTGAGTTTTCGTTTAGGTTTTATAGGCTTTGGGGTATGTTTGGCCACACCCCTTTTTCTAAATTACCCCGTTACAGCTAACCAAAGGACAAAATTCAACATTTTTTTAATAATTATTGATCTAGAGAGTCCACAGAATATTACTGCAGTGGTTTGGTTCCGATCGGACAAAAAACCTAGGACTAGTTCGCAAAAGTAGGTTTTTAACATATTTGTGAATAACAATTGAACGATTTGATTGACAGCAATGGTTCTTGAGGCAAAGTTGTGCATTACGAGGAGATCTATCAAATGATATGCATATTGTGTTGATATGTGAAACACCACGTGATTACAGAGCCATAAAACTCGTTAGCGCCAACTAGTGGCCGATTTCTTTCAAAATTCTTACAGACCTTAAGGTTCATGAGTCGAACGTACCCAGCGAGTTTCGTTCCGATCAACATCCGTTAACCCTTTCAAATAGGTGCTTAAAATTGTTTGGCCAATGGCGGCCATGTTTTTTGAGATATGCAAATGTCCTCATAGGTACTTGTGCCCCATCAGACCAAGACATTGCATACCAATTTTCAAGTCGATCAAGCCAACGGTTGCCTAGTTATAGCAATTTATGTGTTTTTTCTATCTTATAGCGCCCCCAAGTGGCAGAGATACGCAATTTTTTTGATTTGACCAAAGATTGAGCTCGTACATATGTATACCGAGTTTGGTGAAGATATCTCATTCCGTTCAAGAGTTATAGTTAAAATAGCATTTGGCTAACGTTAGCATAGACACTTTTTGGCGTACTGTTTCGAGTAAGAATTGAAATTTCAACTTTTTTTTGATAATTATTGATATTGAGTGTCCAGGGAATATTTCTGAAGTGGTTTGGTTCTGATTGGTTGAAAATCCTAGGACTAGTTCGCAAAAGTAGGTTTCGGATATAGCTCGATTTTGCGAGAAAACGGTGCGTCGTAGACCCCAAAAAGGCGCCGTACACTTTTGTTCGGGCTAACCCAAGGATTGCAACAATGCCATGTTTTTGAGTCTACGGCTAAAGGTATACGATTTACGGCCAAAACTGTCCAAAATTTTTGTTTTTTGCGCTGTAGCGCCCCCGTTAGGCCGATTGGGCCGGTTCTTTGTATCTGAGTAGCGAGCAAGACTACTACCATCTGACCAAATTTCAGCTCTCTAGGCCTTACGGTTTGGGCTGCACGTTCAGTTTTAAGGCGGAATAATAATAATAATAATAATAATTAAAGCTGCAAGCAGCGATGAACGGGCCCTCGCACCCGGGCTCACCGGCAGCGAGTGGCTTTAGTTAATAGGTGAACGGTGAGAAATATGCGTTTAAACTCATAAATATAAGTAGAATATATCAATGTTTATTCCATATATGTGCCAATCTTCCTGTTGCCAGCAGGTGGCGCTATCATTATAATGGAATATTGGCCTTCAGATGTGTTCAGGGCAGGACTTTTATCGAACATGTGAGGTTTGGGGAGGATTGGACATTTTATGCCTGAGTTACAACAACATCCTATTTCATGGCGAAACAATGAAATTTGTCAGGCCGCCATGGACACGCCCTTTAACAAAACCTCAAGATCTTCGCAATTTAAGATCGCAAAAGGCTTTATATTACACTGACCAAGTTTGGTGTTGATCTGAATAAATATCTAGGAGGAGTTCGTTAAAGTACAACCCCTGAAAATGGCCAAAACAACACTAATTTTGCAGAGAATATTCCAAATAACTGACTTCCTGTTGGGATTCGGACTTCGTACCAAGAGACTTTTTCATAGATATTGGTGTGTTACATATGTGTACCGATTTTTGTACATGTACGTGAAACATAGCTCAAGGCGCACTCCGTTTAAAGTGTATACGCACTCCGTTGAAAGTGTATAGGTGGCGCTATTGAGCCATTTTGCCACACTCGATGGAATATTGGCCTTCAGATCTGTCCAGGCCAGGACCCTTATCACACAAGTGAAGTTTGGGCAAGATCGGACATTTTATGCCTGAGTTATAACATCTTTTATTCCCATGGCGAGACATTGAACTTCATCACGGCGCCATGGACACACCTTTTAACAAAAACTCAAGATCTTCACAACTAAACATCACACAGGTCTTTAGATTAGACTGACCACAAAAAAGACATTGATGTCATAAAATTTCTAGGAGTAGTATGTCGCAGTGTAAAATATGTAACTTCCTGTTGCCAATAGGTGGCGCTATGACTATAACTGAATATTGGCATGTAGATCTGTTCAGGTCAAGAGTCTTATCCAACATGTGAAGTTTGGGGCAGATTGGACATTGTATGTCTGAGTTACAGCAACTTCCTTTTTCATGGCGAAACATCGAAATTTGTCAGGCCGCCATGGACCCGCCCTTTAACGAAACCTCAAGTCCTTCGCAATTTATTATCGCAAAGGGCTTTAGATTACACTGACCAAGTTTGGTGTTGATCTGAATAAATCTCTAGGAGGAGTTCGTTAAAGTACAACCCCTGAAAATGGCAAAAACAACAGCAATTTTGAAGGGAAAATTCAAAATAACCGACTTCCTGTTGGGATCCGGATTTCGTACCAAGAGACTTTTTTGTAGGTATTGGAGTGTTACATGTGTGTACCAATTTTTGTACATGTACGTGAAACATAGCTCGAGGCGCACTCCGTTGAAAGTGTATAGGTGGCGCTATAGAGCCATTCTGCCACACCCGGTGGAATATTGGCCTGAAGATCTGTTCAGGCCAGGACTCTTATCACACATGTGAAGTTTGGGGAAGATCGGACATCTTATGCCTGAGTTATAACATCTTTTATTCGCATGGCGAGACATCGAACTTCGTCGCGGCGCCATGAACAAGCCTTTTAACGAAAACTCAAGATCTTCACAACTGAACATCGCACAGGCCTTTAGATTAGACTGACCACAAAAAAGACATTGATGTCATAAAATTTCTAGGAGTAGTTCGTCGCAGCGTAAAATATGTCACTTCCTGTTGCCAATAGGTGGCGCTATGACTATAACTGAATATGGGCATGTCAATCTGTTCAGGTTCGGAGTCTCATCAAACATGTGAAGTTTGGGGCAGATTGGTCATTGTATGTGTGAGTTATAGCAACTTCATTTTTCATGGCGAATCATCGAAATTCGCCAGGCCGCCACGGACACGCCCTTCAACGAAAAGTCAGGATCTTCGCAATTTAACATCGCAAAGGCCTTTAGATTAGGCATACCAAATTTGGTGTTGATTTGAAGAACTCTCTAGGAGGAGTTCGTTAAAATACAACACATGGAAATGACCAAAATTACACAAAATATGCTCATAATATTAAAAATAACCGACTTCCTGTAGGGTTTAGAATTTCGCTCCAAGAGTCTTTTTTGTAGGTATTGGTGTGTTACATATGTGTGCCAATTTTCGTGCATGCACGTGAAACATAGCTGGAAGGCTGTTGATTTTCTTGGTATAGGTGGCGCTGTCGAGCCATTTTGCCACACCCTCTTCTGAATCCTATATCAGACGAAAATTTTCACCAGGTTTGACGCGTGTGCAAAGTTTCATGACTTTTTGAGCATGTTAAAGCCCTCAAAAATGCGATTCATTCGGGAGAAGAAGAAGAAGAAGAAGAAGAATAATAATAATAAAAAACAAAGCAGATACAAGAGGGTCCTCACACCATCGGTGCTCGGGCCCTAATTAAAGCTGCAAGCAGCATTTACGGGGTTCAAGCATTTAAGGCATCTTAGGTGGTCAGAGCCAACCTGGACGTATGGATGACCGTTAAACACATCCAAAATGGAGAATAGGCTAACAGATAGACACACACACTGAAATTAAATGATTAAACTCGTTTTTAAGATTTTAGATGTCATTTTCAGGTTTCACTGTAATCATAATGTGGCAAAATTTTAAAAACTGATATGTCTGAATGAACAAAATGGAAAACTTTAACTCAATGAGATTTGAAATGTTGTAAGAGTGTTTTTTTATTGTTTAGGCATTAATTTATACATCTTTTCAACTGTACTGTTTAAGTTAGCTGAATGAGCCCATTAAGTGGTTTTCCGCTGCCATCTAGTGGTTATAAATGGCAATTTCTCATACATCAATGTGTTAATCCTTTATAACTCTTAGTGTTTTTTTGCCCAATGTTTCTTAAATATGGCATGCTTGTTTAGAATGAAATTATGCATTATTTTACACATTTTTTATAATTTGTGGGCTTTCTGTTTGTATTAATAGGCCTTTGTGTACACTATAAAAATAACATATTATAAAATTACTGGTTTATAGTTGTCCGAATTCAATTGTTCAACATGTTTTTGATAATTATTGACCTTCAGAGTCTAGAGAATTGTTCTTCAGTGGTTTTATTGATTTTCATCTTAAACCGTATCACAAGTATGCCAAAGTAATTTTTTAAAATAATCTTGAATATTTAATTAACAGCTTTATTGACAACATTGGTCCCAGAGGCAAAGTTGTTCAGAATGAAGAGATTTATCATATGATATGAAGATCTAGTGTTTTTGAGTGAATATATGAACATTTTCAAACAATTTGAGGCCATTTACCATATAAATCTTGTGTTTTGAGACCTTTTCTACTGTTATAGCGCCACCTATGGTCTGATGTCCATGAAACTTTGCATGCTTGTTAAGAGTCACCTGTTACATGATTTCACTGAGTTTCATAAAGTTTTGAGTTTTCGTTTAGGTTTTATAGGCTTTGGGGTATGTTTGGCCACACCCCTTTTTCTATATTGCCCCTTTACAGCTAACCAAAGTACAAAATTCAACATTTTTTTGATAATTATTGATCTAGAGAGTCCACAGAATATTACTGCAGTAGTTTGGTTCCGATCGGGCAAAAAACCTAGGACTAGTTCGTAAAAGTAGGTTTTTAACATATTTGTGAATAACAATTGAACGATTTCATTGACAGCAATGGTTCTTGAGGCAAAGTTGTGCATTATGAGGAGATCTATCAAATGATATGCATATTGTGTTGATATGTGAAACACCACGTGATTACAGAGCCATAAAACTCGTTAGCGCCAACTAGTGGCCGATTTCTTTCAAAATTCTTACAGACCTTAAGGTTCATGAGTCGAACGTACCCAGCGAGTTTCGTTCCAATCAACATCCGTTAACCCTTTCAAATAGGTGCTTAAAATTGTTTGGCCAATGGCGGCCATGTTTTTTGAGATATGCAAATGTCCTCATAGGTACTTATGCCCCTTCAGACCAAGACACTGCATACCAATTTTCAAGTCGATCGAGCGAACGGTTGCCTAGTTATAGCCATTTATGAGTTTTTTAAATCTCATTGCGCCCCCAAGTGGCAGAGCTGCGCAATTTTTTTTATTTGACCAAAGATTGAGCTCATACATATGTGTACCAATTTTGGTGAAGATATCTCATTCCGTTCAAGAGTTATAGTCAACATAGCATTTGGCTAACGTTAGCATAGAAGCTTTTTGGTGTACTGTTTCGCGTAAGAATTTAAATTTCAACTTTTTTTTGATAATTATTGATATTGAGTGTCCAGGGAATATTTATGAAGTGGTTTGGTTCTGATTGGTTGAAAATCCTAGGACTAGTTCGCAAAAGTAGGTTTCGGATATAGCTCGATTTTGCGAGAAAACGGTGCGTCGTAGACCCCAAAAAGGCGCCGTTCACTTTTGTTCGGGCTAACCCAAGGATTGCAACAATGCCATGTTTTTGAGTCTACGGCTAACGGTATACGATTTACGGCCAAAAATGTCCAAAATTTTTGCTTTTTGCGCTGTAGCGCCCCCGTTAGGCCGATTGGGCTGAGACTTTGATAAGTTCTCCCCAAATTGAGCTCTACGATCTGTCCAAATTTCAGCTCTCTAGGCCTTACGGTTTGGGCTGCACGTTCAGTTCTAGGGCAGAAGAATAATAATAATAATAATAATAATAATAAAAATCCTAACAATTACAATAGGGTTTCAGCACTGCGTGCTTGAACCCCTAATAATAATAATAATAATTAAAGCTGCAAGCAGCATTTACCGGGGTTCAAGCACATTAAGGCCTCTGAGGTGGTCTGAGCCAACCTGGATGCATGGATGACAGTTAAACACATCCAAAATGGAGAACAGGCTAACAGACAGACACACACACTGAAAGTAAATGATTTAACTAATATATGTATACTCTATAAGCATATGCACACACACACACACACACACACACACACACACACACACACACACACAGAAAGACACACATATACATGCACAAACATTTTGTTGCAGATATAGGTATTTGAAATAATTGATAGGTGACAATAAACTTATTGCAAGTCTTCTCTTTTTAAGAGTTTAGATGTCATTTTCAGGTTAAACTGTAATCACAATGTTGCAAAATAGTAAAAACTGATATATCTGTAAGAACAAAATGGAAAACATTGACTCAATGAGATTTAAAATGTTATAACAGTTACATTTTTAATGTTTTGGGATGAATTCATGAGTCATTTCAACAGTACTGTTCAACTTAACTGAATGAGCCCATTAGTGGTCTTCCACTGCCATCTAGAGGTTATAAATTGCATTTACTCAAGCAACACTGTGTTTTTAAACATAACTGTTATAGTTTTGTTATTTTTTTTTTGCCCAATCTCTCTTAAATATTGCGTGCTTGTTTAGAATGAAATTATGCATTATTTTACACAGTTTTAATAATTTGTGGGCTTTCTGTTTGTATTAATAGGCCTTTGTGTACACTATGCAAATAACATATTATAAAATTACTGGTTTATAATTGTCCAAATGCAATTGTTCAACATGTTTTTGATAATTATTGACCTTCAGAGTCTAGAGAATTGTACTTCAGTGGTTTTATTGATTTTCATCTTAAACCCTATCACAAGTATGCCAAAGTATCTTTTTTAAATAATCTTGAACATTTAATTAACAGCTTTATTGACAACATTGGTCCCAGAGGCAAAGTTGTTCAGAATGAGGAGATTTATCATATGATATGAAGATTTAGTGTTTTTGAGTGAATATATGAGCATTTTCAAACAATTTGAGGCCATTTACCATATAAATCTTGTGTTTTGAGACCTGTTGTACTGTTATAGCGCCACCTATGCTTCGATCTCCATGAAACTTTGCATGCTTGTTAAGAGTCACCTGTTACATGTTCTCACTGAGTTTCATAAAGTTTTGAGTTTTCGTTTAGGTTTTATAGGCTTTGGGGTATGTTTGGCCACACCCCTTTTTCTAAATTATCCCTTTACAGCTAAGCAAAGGACAAAATTCAACATTTTTTTAATAATTATTGATCTAGAGAGTCCACAGAATATTACTGCAGTGGTTTGGTTCCGATCGGACAAAAAACCTAGGACTAGTTCGCAAAAGTAGGTTTTTAACATATTTGTGAATAACAATTGAACGATTTGATTGACAGCAATGGTTCTTGAGGCAAAGTTGTGCATTACGAGGAGATCTATCAAATGATATGCATATTGTGTTGATATGTGAAACACCACGTGATTACAGAGCCATAAAACTCGTTAGCGCCAACTAGTGGCTGATTTCTTTCAAAATTCTTACAGACCTTAAGGTTCATGAGTCGAACGTACCCAGCGAGTTTCGTTCCGATCAACATCCGTTAACCCTTTCAAATAGGTGCTTAAAATTGTTTGGCCAATGGCGGCCATGTTTTTTGAGATATGCAAATGTCCTCATAGGTACTTGTGCCCCATCAGACCAAGACATTGCATACCAATTTTCAAGTCGATCAAGCCAACGGTTGCCTAGTTATAGCAATTTATGTGTTTTTTCTATCTTATAGCGCCCCCAAGTGGCAGAGATACGCATTTTTTTTGATTTGACCAAAGATTGAGCTCGTACATATGTATACCGAGTTTGGTGAAGATATCTCATTCCGTTCAAGAGTTATAGTTAAAATAGCATTTGGCTAACGTTAGCATAGACACTTTTTGGCGTACTGTTTCGAGTAAGAATTGAAATTTCAACTTTTTTTTGATAATTATTGATATTGAGTGTCCAGGGAATATTTCTGAAGTGGTTTGGTTCTGATTGGTTGAAAATCCTAGGACTAGTTCGCAAAAGTAGGTTTCGGATATAGCTCGATTTTGCGAGAAAACGGTGCGTCGTAGACCCCAAAAAGGCACCGTGCACTTTTGTTCGGGCTAACCCAAGGATTGCAACAATGCCATGTTTTTGAGTCTACGGCTAAAGGTATACGATTTACGGCCAAAACTGCCCAAAATTTTTGTTTTTTGCGCTGTAGCGCCCCCGTTAGGCCGATTGGGCCGGTTCTTTGTATCTGAGTAGCGAGCAAGACTACTACCATCTGACCAAATTTCAGCTCTCTAGGCCTTACGGTTTGGGCTGCACGTTCAGTTTTAAGGCGGAAGAATAATAATAATTAAAGCTGCAAGCAGCATTTTACCGGGGTTCAAGCACATTAAGGCCTCTGAGGTGGTCAGAGCCAACCTGGATGCATGGATGACAGTTAAACACATCCAAAATGGAGAACAGGCTAACAGACAGACACACACTGAAAGTAAATGATTAGACTAATATATTAATACTCTATAAGCATATGCACACACACACACACATACACACACACACACACACAAAGACTCACGTATACATGCACAAACATTTTGTTGCAGATATAGGTATTTGAAATAAGTGATAGGTGATAATAAACTTATTGCAAGTCTTCTCTTTTTAAGAGTTTAGATGTCATTTTTTAGGTTAAACTGTAATCATAATGTGGCAAAATTTTAAAAACTGATATATCTGTATGAAAAAATGGAAAACATTGACTCAATGAGATTTAAAATGTTATAACAGTTAATTTTTTAATGTTTTGGCATGAATTCATGAATCATTTCAACAGTACTGTTCAACTTTACTGAATGAGCCCATTAGTGGTCTTCCGCTGCCATCTAGTGGTTATAAATTGCATTTACTCCAACAACACTGTGTTTTTAAACATAACTGTTATAGTGTTATTTTTTTTTTGTTGCCCAATCTCTCCTAAATTTTGCATGCTTGTTTAGAATGAAATTATGCATTATTTTACACAGTTTTGATCATTTGTGGGCTTTCTGTTTGTATTAATAGGCCTTTGTGTGCACTATGACAAGAACATATCATAAAATGACTGGTTTATAGTTGCCCAAATGCAATTGTTCAACATGTTTTTGATAATTATTGACCTTCAGAGTCTAGAGAATTGTACTTCAGTGGTTTTATTGATTTTCATCTTAAACCGTATCACAAGTATGCCAAAGTAACTTTTTTAAATAATCTTGAATATTTAATTAACAGCTTTATTGACAACATTGGTCCCAGAGGCAAAGTTGTTCAGAATGAGGAGATCTATCATATGATATGAAGATTTAGTGTTTTTGAGTGAATATATGAGCATTTTCAAACAATTTGAGGCCATTTACCATATAAATCTTGTGTTTTGAGACCTTTTCTACTGTTATAGCGCCACCTATGGTCTGATCTCCATGAAACTTTGCATGCTTGTTAAGAGTCATCTGTTACATGATTTCACGAAGGCTAATAAAGTTTTGAGTTTTCGTTTAGGTTTTATAGGCTTTGGGGTATGTTTGGCCACACCCCTTTTCCTAAATTACCCCTTTACAGCTAACCAAAGGACAAAATTCAACATTTTTTTAATAATTATTGATCTAGAGAGTCGACAGAATATTACTGCAGTGGTTTGGTTCCGATCGGACAAAAAACCTAGGACTAGTTCGCAAAAGTAGGTTTTTAACATATTTGTGAATAACAATTGAACGATTTGATTGACAGCAATGGTTCTTGAGGCAAAGTTGTGCATTATGAGGAGATCTATCAAATGATATGCATATTGTGTTGATATGTGAAACACCACGTGATTACAGAGCCATAAAACTCGTTAGCGCCAACTAGTGGCCGATTTCTTTCAAAATTCTTACAGACCTTAAGGTTCATGAGTCGAACGTACCCAGTGAGTTTCGTTCCGATCAACATCCGTTAACCCTTTCAAATAGGTGCTTAAATTTGTTTGACCAATGGCGGCCATGTTTTTTGAGATATGCAAATGTCCTCATAGGTACTTGTGCCCCTTCAGACCAAGACACTGCATACCGATTTTCAAGTCGATCGAGCCAACGGTTGCCTAGTTATAGCAATTTATGTGTTTTTTCTATCTTATAGCGCCCCCAAGTGGCAGAGATGCGCAATTTTTTTGATTTGACCAAAGATTGAGCTCATACATATGTGTACCGAGTTTGGTGAAGATATCTCATTCCGTTCAAGAGTTATAGTCAAAATAGCATTTGGCTAACGTTAGCATAGACGCTTTTTGGCGTACTGTTTCGCGTAAGAATTGAAATTTCAACTTTTTTTTGATAATTATTGATATTGAGTGTCCAGGGAATATTTATGAAGTGGTTTGGTTCTGATTGGTTGAAAATCCTAGGACTAGTTCGCAAAAGTAAGTTTCGGATATAGCTCGATTTTGCGAGAAAACGGTGCGTCGTAGACCCCAAAAAGGCGCCGTGCACTTTTGTTCGGGCTAACCCAAGGATTGCAACAATGCCATGTTTTTGAGTCTATGGCTAACGGTTTACACTTTACGGCCAAAAATGTCCAAAATTTTTGTTTTTTGCGCTGTAGCGCCCCCGTTAGGCCGATTGGGCCGGTTCTTTGATTCTGAGTAGCGAGCAAGACTACTACGATCTGACCAAGTTTCAGCTCTCTAGGTCTTACGGTTTGGGCTGCACGTTCAGTTTTAAGGCGGAATAATAATAATAATAATAATAATTAAAGCTGCAAGCAGCATTTACCGGGGTTCAAGCACATTAAGGCCTCTGAGGTGGTCT
This sequence comes from Carassius gibelio, assembly GCF_023724105.1. Lineage (NCBI taxonomy): Eukaryota > Metazoa > Chordata > Actinopteri > Cypriniformes > Cyprinidae > Carassius > Carassius gibelio. The sequence continues at coordinate 64,880 of NC_068412.1, read as the reverse complement.
GAGCCAACCTGGATGCATGGATGACAGTTAAACACATCCAAAATGGAGAACAGGCTAACAGACAGACACACACACTGAAAGTAAATGATTAGACTAATATATGTATACTCTATAAGCATATGCACACACACACACACACACACACAGAAAGACACACATATACATGCACAAACATTTTGTTGCAGATATAGGTATTTGAAATAATTGATAGGTGACAATAAACTTATTGCAAGTCTTCTCTTTTTAAGAGTTTAGATGTCATTTTCAGGTTAAACTGTAATCACAATGTGGCAAAATAGTAAAAACTGATATATCTGTAAGAACAAAATGGAAAACATTGACTCAATGAGATTTAAAATGTTATAACAGTTACATTTTTAATGTTTTGGGATGAATTCATGAGTCATTTCAACAGTACTGTTCAACTTAACTGAATGAGCCCATTAGTGGTCTTCCACTGCCATCTAGAGGTTATAAATTGCATTTACTCAAGCAACACTGTGTTTTTAAACATAACTGTTATAGTTTTGTTATTTTTTTTGCCCAATCTCTCTTAAATATTGCGTGCTTGTTTAGAATGAAATTATGCATTATTTTACACAGTTTTAATAATTTGTGGGCTTTCTGTTTGTATTAATAGGCCTTTGTGTACACTATGCAAATAACATATTATAAAATTACTGGTTTATAATTGTCCAAATGCAATTGTTCAACATGTTTTTGATAATTATTGACCTTCAGAGTCTAGAGAATTGTACTTCAGTGGTTTTATTGATTTTCATCTTAAACCCTATCACAAGTATGCCAAAGTATCTTTTTTAAATAATCTTGAACATTTAATTAACAGCTTTATTGACAACATTGGTCCCAGAGGCAAAGTTGTTCAGAATGAGGAGATTTATCATATGATATGAAGATTTAGTGTTTTTGAGTGAATATATGAGCATTTTCAAACAATTTGAGGCCATTTACCATATAAATCTTGTGTTTTGAGACCTGTTGTACTGTTATAGCGCCACCTATGCTTCGATCTCCATGAAACTTTGCATGCTTGTTAAGAGTCACCTGTTACATGTTCTCACTGAGTTTCATAAAGTTTTGAGTTTTCGTTTAGGTTTTATAGGCTTTGGGGTATGTTTGGCCACACCCCTTTTTCTAAATTATCCCTTTACAGCTAACCAAAGGACAAAATTCAACATTTTTTTAATAATTATTGATCTAGAGAGTCCACAGAATATTACTGCAGTGGTTTGGTTCCGATCGGACAAAAAACCTAGGACTAGTTCGCAAAAGTAGGTTTTTAACATATTTGTGAATAACAATTGAACGATTTGATTGACAGCAATAGTTCTTGAGGCAAAGTTGTGCATTAAGAGGAGATCTATCAAATGATATGCATATTGTGTTGATATGTGAAACACCACGTGATTACAGAGCCATAAAACTCGTTAGCGCCAACTAGTGGCCGATTTCTTTCAAAATTCTTACAGACCTTAAGGTTCATGAGTCGAACGTACCCAGCGAGTTTCGTTCCGATCAACATCCGTTAACCCTTTCAAATAGGTGCTTAAATTTGTTTGGCCAATGGCGGCCATGTTTTTTGAGATATGCAAATGTCCTCATAGGTACTTGTGCCCCTTCAGACCAAGACACTGCATACCAATTTTCAAGTCGATCGAGCCAACGGTTGCCTAGTTATAGCAATTTATGTGTTTTTTCTATCTTATAGTGCCCCCAAGTGGCAGAGATGCGCAATTTTTTTGATTTGACCAAAGATTGAGCTCATACATATGTGTACCGAGTTTGGTGAAGATATCTCATTCCGTTCAAGAGTTATAGTCAAAATAGCATTTGGCTAACGTTAGCATAGACGCTTTTTGGTGTACTGTTTCGCGTAAGAATTGAAATTTCAACTTTTTTTTGATAATTATTGATATTGAGTGTCCAGGGAATATTTATGAAGTGGTTTGGTTCTGATTGGTTGAAAATCCTAGGACTAGTTCGCAAAAGTAGGTTTCGGATATAGCTCGATTTTGCGAGAAAACGGTGCGTCGTAGACCCCAAAAGGGCGCCGTGCACTTTTGTTCGGTCTAACCCAAGGATTGCTATGATGCCATGTTTTTGAGTTTAAGGCTAACGGTTTACGATTCACGGCCAAAAACGTCCAAAATTTTTGTTTTTTGCGCTATAGCGCCCCCGTTTGGCCGATTGGGCTGAGACTTTGATACGTTCTCCCCAAATTGAGCTCTACGATCTGTCCAAATTTCAGCTCTCTAGGCCTTACGGTTTGGGCTGCACGTTCAGTTCTAGGGCGGAAGAATAATAATAATAATAATAATTAAAGCTGCAAGCAGCATTTTACCGGGGTTCAAGCACATTAAGGCCTCTGAGGTGGTCAGAGCCAACCTGGATGTATGGATGACAGTTAAACACATCCAAAATGGAGAACAGGCTAACAGACAGACACGCACACTGAAAGTAAATGATTAGACTAATATATGTATACTCTATAAGCATATGCACACACACACACACACACACACACACACAAAGACACACAAAGATACACATATACATGCACAAACATTTTGTGGCAGATATAGGTATTTGATAAAAAGTGATAGGTGACAATAAGCTTATTGCAAGTCTTCTCTTTTTTTAGAGTTTAGATGTCATTTTCAGATTAAACTGTAATCATAATGTGGCAAAATTGTTAAAACTGATACATCTGTATGAACAAAATGGAAAACATCAATTCAATGAGATACAAAATGTTATAACAGTTAATTTATTAATGTTTTGGCATGAATTCATAAAAACAGTACTAGCTGAAAGAGCCCATAAGTGGTCTTCCGCTGCCATCTAGTGGTTATAAATTGCATTTACTCAAACAACACTGTGTTTTTAAACATAACTGTTAAAGTGTTGTTGTTGGGTTTTTTTGCCCTATCTCTCTTAAATGTTGCATGCTTGTTTAGAATGAAATTATGCATTACTTTACACAGTTTTGATAATTTGTGGGATTTCTGTTTGTATTAATAGGTCTTTGTGCCTCTGGGGTGGTCTCGGCCAACCAGGATGTATGGATGACATTTAAATACATCCAAAAGACAGACACACACACACTGAAATTAAATGATTAAACTAGTTTTTAAGAGTTTAGATGTCATTCAGGTTTCACTGTAATCACAATGTGGCAAAATTGTAAAAAATGATGTGTCTGTATGAACAAAATGGAAAACATTGATTCAATAAGATGTAACATGTTATAACAGTTAATTTATTAATGTTTTGGCATGAATTCATGAATCCTTTCTACAGTACTGTTCATTTTAACTGAATGAGCCCATTAGTGGTCTTCCGCTGCCATCTAGTGGTTATAAATTGCATTTACTGAAACAACACTGTGTTTCTAAACATAACTGTTATAGTGTTGTTATTTTTTTTATTTTTGCCCAATCTCTCTTAAATTTTGCATGCTTGTTTAGAATGAAATCATGCATTATTTTACACAGTTTTGATCATTTGTGGGATTTCTGTTTGTATTAATAGGCCTTTGTGTACACTATGCAAATAACATAATATAAAATTACTGGTTTATAGTTGTCTAAATGCAATTGTTCAACATGTTTTTGATAATTATTGACCTTCAGAGTCTAGAGAATTGTACTTCAGTGGTTTTATTGATTTTCATCTTATACCCGATCACTAGTTTGCCAAAGTACCTTTTTAAAATAATCTTGAATGTTTAATTAACAGCTTTATTGACAACGTTGGTCCCAGAGGCAAAGTTGTTCAGAATGAGGATATTTATCAAATGATATAAAGATTTAGTGTTTTTGAGTGAATATATGAGCATTTACAAACAATTTGAGGCCATTTACCATATAAATCTTGTGTTTTGAGACCTTTTCTACTGTTATAGCGCCACCTATGGTCTGATCTCCATGAAACTTAGCATGCTTGTTAAGAGTCACAAGTTAGATGATTTCACCGAGTTTCATAAAGTTTTGAGTTTTCGTTAAGGTTTTATAGGCTTTGGGGTATGTTTGGCCACACCCCTTTTTCTAAATTACCCCTTTACAGCTGACCAAAGGACAAAATTCAACATTTTTTTTAATAATTATTGATCTAGAGAGTCCACAGAATATTACTGCAGTGGTTTGGTTCCGATCGGACAAAAAACCTAGGACTAGTTCGCAAAAGTAGGTTTTTAACATATTTGTGAATAACAATTGAATGATTTGATTGACAGCAATGGTTCTTGAGGCAAAGTTGTGCATTATGAGGAGATCTATCAAATGATATGCATACTGTGTTGATATGTGAAACACCACGTGATTACAGAGCCATAAAACTCGTTAGCGCCAACTAGTGGCCGATTTCTTTCAAAATTCTTACAGACCTTAAGGTTCATGAGTCGAACGTACCCAGCGAGTTTCGTTCCGATCAACATCCGTTAACCCTTTCAAATAGGTGCTTAAAATTGTTTGGCCAATGGCGGCCATGTTTTTTTTAGATATGCAAATGTCCTCATATGTACTTGTGCCCCTTCAGACCGAGACATTGCATACCAATTTTCAAGTCGATCGAGGCAACAGTTGCCTAGTTATAGCCATTTATGTGTTTTTTCTATCTTATAGCGCCCCCAAGTGGCAGAGATGCGCAATATTTTTGATTTGACCAAAGATTGAGCTTATACATATGTATACCGAGTTTGGTGAAGATATCTCATTCCGTTCAAGAGTTATAGTTAAAATAGCATTTGGCTAACGTTAGCATAGACGCTTTTTGGTGTACTGTTTCGCGTAAGAATTGAAATTTCAACTTTTTTTTGATAATTATTGATATTGAGTGTCCAGGGAATATTTATGAAGTGGTTTGGTTCTGATTGGTTGAAAATCCTAGGACTAGTTCGCAAAAGTAGGTTTCGGATTTAGCTCGATTTTGCGAGAAAACGGTGCGTCGTAGACCCCAAAAAGGCGCCGTGCACTTTTGTTCGGGCTAACCCAAGGATTGCAACAATGCCATGTTTTTGAGTCTATGGCTAACGGTTTACACTTTACGGCCAAAATTGTCCAAAATTTTTGTTTTTTGCGCTGTAGCGCCCCCGTTAGGCCGATTGGGCCGGTTCTTTGTATCTGAGTAGCGAGCAAGACTACTACCATCTGACCAAGTTTCAGCTCTCTAGGCCTTACGGTTTGGGCTGCACGTTCAGTTTTAAGGCGGAAGAATAATAATAATAATAATAATAATTAAAGCTGCAAGCAGCATTTTACGGGGTTCAAGCATTTAAGGCCTCTGAGGTGGTCTTGGCTAACCTGGATGCATGGATGACAGTTAAAGACATCCAAAATGAAGAATAGGCTGGCAGACAGACACAAACACTGAAATTAAATGATTAAACTAGTTTTTAACAGTTTAGATGTCATTTTCAGGTTAAACTGTAATCACAATGTGGCAAAATTGTAAAAACTGATATATCTGTATGAACAAAATGGAAAACATTGACTCAATGAGATTTAAAATGTTATAACAGTTAATTTTTTTTATGTTTTGGCATGAATTAATGAAACCTTTCAACAGTACTGTTCAACTTTGCTGAATGAGCCCATTAGTGGTCTCCCGCTGCCATCTAGTGGTTCTAAATTGCATTTACTCAAGCAACACTGTGTTTTTAAATATAACTGTTATAGTGTTGTTATTTTTTTTGACCAATCTCTCTTAAATTTTGCATGCTTGTTTAGAATGAAATTATGCATTATTTTACACAGTTTTGATAATTTGTGGGCTTTCTGTTTGTATTAATAGGCCTTAGTGTACACTATGCAAATAACATATTATAAAATTACTGGTTTATAGTTGTCCAAATGCAACTGTTCAACATGTTTTTGATAATTATTGACCTTCAGAGTCTAGAGAATTGTACTTCAGTGGTTTTATTGATTTTCAGCTTATACCCTATCACTAGTTTGCCAAAGTAACTTTTTGAAATAATCTTGAATATTTAATTAACAGCTTTATTGACAACATTGGTCCCAGAGGCAAAGTTGTTCAGAATGAGGAGATCTATCATATGATATGAAGATCTAGTGTTTTTGAGTGAATATATGAGCATTTTCAAACAATTTGAGGCCATTTACCATATAAATCTTGTGTTTTGAGACCTTTTCTACTGTTATAGCGCCACCTATGGTGCGATCTCCATGAAACTTTGCATGCTTGTTAAGAGTTACCTGTTACATGTTCTCACCACGTTTCATAAAGTTTTGAGTTTTCGTTTAGGTTTTATAGGCTTTGGGGTATGTTTGGCCACACCCCTTTTCTTAATTACCCATTTAACGCTAACCAAAGTACAAAATTCAACATTTTTTTGATAATTATTGATCTAGACAGTCCACAGAATATTACTGCAGTGGTTTGGTTCCGATCGGACAAAAAACCTAGGACTAGTTCGCAAAAGTAGTTTTTTAACATATTTGTGAATAACAATTGAACGATTTGATTGACAGCAATGGTTCTTGAGGCAAAGTTGTGCATTATGAGGAGATCTATCAAATGATATGCATATTGTGTTGATATGTGAAACACCACGTGATTACAGAGCCATAAAACTCGTTAGCGCCAACTAGTGGCCGATTTCTTTCAAAATTCTTACAGACCTTAAGGTTCATGAGTCGAACGTACCCAGCGAGTTTCGTTCCGAACAACATCCGTTAACCCTTTCAAATAGGTGCTTAAAATTGTTTGGCCAATGGCAGCCATGTTTTTTGAGATATGCAAATGTCCTCATAGGTACTTGTGCCCCTTCAGACCAAGACACTGCATACCAATTTTCAAGTCGATCGAGCCAACGGTTGCCTAGTTATAGCCATTTATGTGTTTTTTCTATCTTATTGCGACCCCAAGTGGCAGAGATGCGCAATTTTTTTTATTTGACCAAAGATTGAGCTCATACATATGTGTACCAAGTTTGGTCAAGATATCTCATTCCGTTCAAGAGTTATAGTCAAAATAACATTTGGCTAACGTTAGCATAGACGCTTTTTGGCGTACTGTTTCGCGTAAGAATCGAAATTTCAACTTTTTTTTGATAATTATTTATATTGAGTGTCCAGGGAATATTTCTGCAGTGGTTTCGTTCCGATTGGTTGAAAATCCTAGGACTAGTTCGCAAAAGTAGGTTTCGGATATAGCTCGATTTTGCGAGAAAACGGTGCGTCGTAGAGCAAAAAATGCAGCTGTGCACTTTTGTTCGGGCTAACCCAAGGATTGCAACGATGCCTTGTTTTTGAGTCTACGGCTAACGGTTTACGACCTGCAGCCAAAAATGTCAAAAATTTTAGTTTTTTGCGCTGTAGCGCCCCCGTTAGGCCGATTGGGCCGGTTCTTTGTATCTGAGTAGCGAGCAAGACTACTACCATCTGACCAAGTTTCAGCTCTCTAGGCCTTACGGTTTGGGCTGCACGTTCAGTTTTAAGGCGGAAAAATAATAATAATAATAAAAATCTTAACAATTACAATAGGGTTTCAGCACTGCGTGCTTGAACCCCTAATAATAATAAAAATCCTAACAAATACAATAGGGTTTCAGCACTGCGTGCTTGAACCCCTAATAATAATAATAAAAATCCTAACAATTACAATAGGGTTTCAGCACTGCGTGCTTGAACCCCTAATAAATATAGCTGCAAGCAGCAATCACGGGGCCAAGCATTCCAGCGGCCACATCAGGAGCTAAGCATATGTAGCATCAGACCAAATGCAACAATGAATAATGAAATTAATAATTGCATGATTGTAATTGAAATGGCTGAAAATCGTTAATAAAAGTTCCACAGCGAGGAGCTAAGCATGGCATGGAGCATCAGACCAAATGCAACGAGTAAGAAAAGCAATTATTGGAAGAGTGTAATTGAAACAGCCAGTAAAACTCCAGTAAAATGATGCATTATCATTTTTGGAAAATATGTGGCGCTGTAATCAAATCGCTTTGTTGTGTTCTGTGGGAGGTGACAATGTTGTGGGCAATTTCTTTCAAAATACTTACAGACCTTTAGGGCAATGAGTCGAACATGCCCACCGAGTTTCGTTCCGATCGACTTCTATTAACCTTGTCAAATAGGTTCTTAAAGTTGTTTGGCCAATGGCGGCCATGTTTTTTAAGATAAGTGAAATTCCTCATAGAGCACTTGTGCCACATTGGGCCATATCAATTTTCAAGTTGATTGGATCAACTGTTGCTTAGTTATAGCCATTTGATTTTTTTTCATCCTGTAGCGCCACCAAGTGGCAGATATGGAAAAAAAATAATAATTTGACTAAAGTTTTTGTTCATGCATATGAGTTCTGAGTTTGGTGAAGATATCTCATTTTGTTCCCGAGTTATAGCCTTTTTCATAAAATTGGTCCATGAATTTGAATGTTTTGGGTCACCTGGTTTTTTGTTCAGTCTTGATCAAACCACTGCAGTAATATTCTCAGGACTCTCTAGATCAATAACTTTGAAAAAATATGTTGTATTTTGTCCTTTGGTTAGATAACATTTAAACAGGCCTAAAAAACAAAAGATTTCTGTTGTGAATGGCATTAAACTGCAAAAAAAAAGGGGTAATATAATCACACATTCATTAGATCTGTATTTTTTCTAAACAATCATGCAAAATTTAACAGATATTAGGTAAAAAAGAACACTGTAATATTTATAAAGCTTCAAAACCCAGTGTTGAATAAAAAATTGCAATTATAACCACTAGATTTCACCGGAAGACCACTAATGAGCTCAGTAAAGAATAAAAAAAAACATGTTCAAGCATTTCAGATCACATTGAGCCAAAGTTTACCAATTTATTCATACAGATATATCTAATGTTTATAATTATGCCAGATTATGATTGCAATGAAACCTGAAAAATGACATAGAAGCCCATAAAAACAGAAGACTTGCAATAGGTTTTATCACCCATCATTTATTTTAATTATCTATATATATAACAAAATGTGTGCATCTGTGTGTGGGTTTAAGCATGCTTATTGAGTATTAATATACTAGTTTAAACATTTCATGTTTGTGTGTGTCTGTAATTCTGTTCTATTCTTTTACTGTCAGCCATATCTAGGTTATTTAAAATCAGTGCAGTACTATTATCTAGACTGTGAAATTATACATAAATTGCGTATGCTTCTTTGGAATGAAATTAAGACAACATATAACAGTTATAAAGGTTAAAGAGACAGTGTTGTATGATAAATTGCATTTACGACCACTAGATGTCACTGGAAGACCACTAATGGGCTCACTAAAGACTAAAACATTACAGTTCATTGTCTCGATGATTGATTCATCTAGAAAAATATATATTACTATTATTTAATATTACTGTTCAAGCATTTAAGATCACATTGAGTGAAAGTTCAACAATTTATTCATACATGTATATCAAATGTTTACTATTATGTCAGAATATGAATGCAATGAAACCTGACATAGAAATGTAAGAAAAGAAGTCTTTCTGTGAGTTGTGTGTCACCTATAATTTATTTCAAATATCTACATACAACAAAATGTGTGGGCATGTACTTCTCTGTGTGTGTGTGTGTGTGTGTGTGATCATGCTTATTGATTATTCATATAATAGTTGAACCATTTCATTTCTGTGTGTGAGTGTCTGTGAGCCTATTCTCCATGTTAGACAATGGCACACACAAGTTTGGCTTAATTACAACAAAGCTTTGCAGAGATATAGCCTCAGACTCATTTTGTGAAGATGCCTGACATCTGAAGCAGCGCTGTACAAAAACGGTTTCGTCTATTGACACGAAATCCATAACTTTTTGTCAGCACGGTCTGAAGATGATCTGATTCAATTTTGGTGAAAATCAGACAAACGGTTGAGGATGAGTTTAAAAAAAAAGGTTTTCAACATGAATCAAAATGGCGGACAGGAAGTTTTGCTTAATATGACATAATTGGTATGTATGTTGTCGGCATGTCCCAAGGAACATTTTGAGACATGTTTCATGATAATAGGCTAATGCAATCAAAAGTTATTAGCATTATTGGAAATGTAATAATTAGCGGTTATTGATTGGTTTATTACTCTTGACCATGTGATGTGACAATGTCACATATTAAGTTTTGTGTAAATATCTCCAACCTTTGCAGAGATACAGCCTCAGATGCAGTTTGGCATCTTTCCAGCAAATTTGTTGGTACGCTAATTGAAAACGGTTACGTGTATCGACACAAATTCCATAACTTTTTGCCAGCAAGGTCTGAAGATGATCCAAATCAAATTTGGTGAAAATCTGAGCAACGGTCTAGGAGGAGTTCGAAAAAGTAGGTTTTCAACATGAATCAAAATGGCGGACAGGAAATTTTGCCAAAATTGACAAATGGGGTATCGGTGTTCTCGGCATGACCCAAGGAATATATCAACATCAGTTTTGTTACAATAGGCTATTGTATGCAAAAGTTATTAGCATTTTTCGAAAAAATCGTTATAACTATTGACCACAAGGTGGCGCTGCCCCCAATTTTTTTGTGTACATTCAGGGCATGGAGCCGGACATTTTTGTAATTATTTGCGAAACGATACGGAACTTCATTCTTAAGATACAGCAATTTACAACTAAATCCAAAATGGCCGACGCCCAAAATGGCCGAATTGGGAAAATTCGGTATCATTCGACTCGGAATGATGCACTGAATCTAAAGACACCACTTTTGTGATTTTTGGCAAAACCGTTCAGAAGTTATGAGCAAAAACATGCATTTTTCATATCTCCTGACCACTAGGGGGCACAGCGCCGAAACACTGCAGGTAGTCCCAGGGAATGGTTGTTATAAGACCCACCAAGATTGGTCTCAATAGGCCAAACCGTTGCGGAGATATAGCCTCACGTTCACGTTTGCGTGCTTTTCGAAGAATTCGTTCATGAGCTATTCGGAAACGGTTTGAGAAATCAACTTGAATTCCATAACTTTTTGCCAGCATGGTCTGAAGATTATCTGATTCAATTTTCGTGACAATCGGTGCAACGGCCTAGGACGAGTTCGAAAAAGTAGGTTTTACGAACAATTGACGATAGCGAAAAAACTAAGCCTTGCGATTTTTGAATTTCGGTGTCCATTCGACTCGGCATGAGCCAAGGAATCACAGGAAAAAAGAATTTTCATTTTGTGGCTTACGGTTCAAGAGTTATTAGCATCAAGTTTTTGAAAGTTTAGACAATTGGTGGCGCTAGAGAGTTTGAGTTAGAGACTTCAAATTTGCTACGGTTAATGTTCAGACAGTCCTCTATTAGTGTGCCAAATTATACAACTTTCCCGCAATCGGTTCTATGGGCTACCATAGACTTGGGGTGGAAGAAGAAGAATAATAAATATAGCTGCAAGCAGCAATAACGGGGCCAAGCACTACATAAGCAAGCTTCAGACGAACGGCAGGAATGAGTAATTAAGACAGTTTTAAGATTATTTTAGGTAAAATGGCTTGAAAACAATAAACACAACAACTAGTAATCGGATTTATTGGCTTATCACGTGTAACCAATAGGTGGTGCTGTTACCAAATTAGTTTGGAATGGTCAGTGTGAGGTGTCGATTACACATACAAAGTTTGGTGCAAATATGTTAAAGCTTTGCAGAGATACAGCCTCAAATGAATTTTGGCACCCTTCCAGCAGATTTGTTGATGCGCTAAATGAGAACCGTTTCTTTAATTTTTAATCGTTAATTTTTGCTAACATGGTCATAAGATGATCCACGTCAAATTTGGTGAAAATCTGACTAACGGTCTAGGAGGAGTTCGAAAAAGTAGGTTTTCAACATTAATCAAAATGGCGGACAGGAAGTTCAGCCAAATAAGGAAAACTTTGTATCTATGTTCTCGGCTTGACCCAAGGAACCTAAAAAGACCACCGTAATGTCAATAGCCAGATTTATTCAAAAGTTATTAGCCTTTATGTAAATTGAGTTATTACTTTTGACCACTAGGTGGCGCTGTTTCAAAATAATTTGAGTACCTTCAGGGGATGGTGTTGTTGGCACATTCTGAGTTTCGGAATATAACACCAATGCATTTGATTAGCATAGCCTTTTATTTCACATAAGTGTATTGAAGTCAATGGGAATTTCATGTTTTGTTCTATTATAGCGCCACCAAGAGGCTCAGTCCCACCATTTTTTTTATGTGTCATCAGAGTGCGCCCATACATATGCGTGTCAATTTTGGTGAAAATATCTCAATTCACTTCAGAGTTATAGACATTTACATGAAAAAACACATAAAAATTGACTGACTCTTGACTTTGATTGAATATTACTACCCCTTACTATCAATGTTTTTGCATTAGGGCATTGGTGTATAGCTATCGACCTATGTTTCCTTCTTCTGACGGTGGTTTCGTCTCGATCAGACAAGCGGTTTCGAAGATATAGCCAAATGTTTTTTAAGCACTAAATCACAACGCTACACAAACCGTAAGGTGAATCCTAGCATGTTTGGTATCGTAGGACTCGGTAAGGTTTCAAGAGTCTAATTTGATGAGTCTCGTGAAAATAAGTTGACCACACCCAGAGTTATAAGCGTTTAAACAAAGAAGATCACCACTAGGTGGCGCTGTTTCGAAACTTCTCACACTCCTTCAGGACATTGTGCTGATGACCCATACCAAGTTTCGTAACAATCCGTTGCTGCGTTCTTAAAATACAGCATTTTAGCACAAAATTCAAAATGGCCGACAGTCAAAATGGCCGAGATGGTAAAATTGGATATCAGTCGACTCGGCATGTTGCCCTGAATCTAACAAGACCAATTTTATGATTTTTGGACAAACTGTTTAGAAGTTATGAGCAAAAATAGCAATTTTTCATATCTCCGGACCAGTAGGTGGCACTGGGCCGAAACGCAGCAAGTAGCCTCAGGTCATGCTTGTTATGACATGTACCAGGTTTGGTCTGAATACGATAAATCGTTGCAGAGATACAGCCTTGCGACTGTTTTTGTAAGCGTTATGTAAAATTTGTTTGAGCGTTTATCGAAAACAGTTTGACGAATCAATTTGATTTGCATAACTTTTGGTCAGCACTGCCTGAAGATAATCTGGTTCAATTTTCGTGTGAATCGGACAAACCGTCTAGGACGAGTTCGAAAAAGTAGGTTTTTTAAAAAATTCAAAATGGAGGCCATATTTCTATGACAGAAAATGACGTCATAGGATGCAATCGAATCGGCATGAGCTCAGGAATCAGAGGAAAAAAGATTTTTGTTGATTGGCCTTAGGGTTAAAAAGTTATTAACAAAATAAAAGTGAAACTTTGGACAGTTGGTGGCGCTAGAGGCAATGTCTTAGACCCACCAAAATTGGTGTACTTAATGTTGGCACTGTCCTCTATCAGAATGTCAAACCATTACAACTTTCCCGCATTTGGTTCTATGGGCTGCCATAGACTCCCAGTCGGAAGAATAATAATAATAATAATAAGAACGCCAACAAAAACAATAGGTGCCTCGCACCTTCGGTGCTTGGCCCCTAATAATAACGCCAACAAACACAATAGGTGCCTTCGCACCTTCGGTGCTTGGCCCCTAAATATAGCTGCAAGCAGCAATCACGGGGCCAAGCATTCCAGCGGCAACATCAGGAGCTAAGCATATGTAGCATCAGACCAAATGCAACAATGAATAATGAAATTAATAATTGCATGATTGTAATTGAAATGGCTGAAAATCGTTAATAAAAGTTCCACAGCGAGGAGCTAAGCATGGCATGGAGCATCAGACCAAATGCAACGAGTAAGAAAAGCAATTATTGGAAGAGTGTAATTGAAACAGCCAGTAAAACTCCAGTAAAATGATGCATTATCATTTTTGGAAAATAGTTGGCGCTGTAATCAAATCGCTTTGTTGTGTTCTGTGGGAGGTGACAATGTTGTGGGCAATTTCTTTCAAAATACTTACAGACCTTTAGGGCAATGAGTCGAACATGCCCACCGAGTTTCGTTCCGATCGACTTCCATTAACCTTGTCAAATAGATGATTAAAGTTGTTTGGCCAATGGCGGCCATATTTTTTAAGATAAGTGAAATTCCTCATAGAGCACTTATGCCACATTGGGCCATACCAATTTTCAAGTTGATTGGATCAGCGGTTGCTTAGTTATAGCCATTTTAGTTTTTTTTTTCATCCTGTAGCGCCACCAAGTGGCAGATACGGAAAAAATAATAATTTGACTAAAGTTTTTGTTCATGCATATGAGTTCTGAGTTTGGTGAAGATATCTCATTTTGTTCCCGAGTTATAGCCTTTTTCATAAAATTGGTCCGCGAATTTGAATGTTTTGGGTCACCTGGTTTTTTGTTCAGTCTTGATCAAACCACTGCAGTAATATTCTCAGGACTCTCTAGATCAATAATTTTCAAAAATATGTTGCATTTTGTCCTTTGGTTAGATAACATTTAAACAGGCCTAAAAAACAAAAGATTTCTGTTGTGAATGGCATTAAACTGCAAAAAAAAAAAGGGGGTAATATAATCACACATGCATTAGATCTGTATTTTTTCTAAACAATCATGCAAAATTCAACAGAGATTAGGTAAAAAAGGAACACTGTAATATTTATAAAGCTTCAAAACCCAGTGTTGAATAAAAAATTGCAATTATAACCACTAGATGTCACCGGAAGACCACTAATGAGCTCAGTAAAGACTAAAACATTACAGTTCATGGGCTTGTTGAGGGATTCATCTAGAAAAAAATGTATATTACTATTATTTAATATTACTGTTCAAGCATTTCAGATCACATTGAGTCAAAGTTTACCAATTTATTCATACAGATATATCTAATGTTTAAACATTTCATATTTGTGTGTGTGTGTAATTCTGTTCTATTCTTTTACTGTCAGCCATATCTAGGTTATTTAAAATCAGTGCAGTACTATTATCTAGACTGTGAAATTATACATAAATTGCGTATGCTTCTTTGGAATGAAATTAAGACAACATATAACAGTTATAAAGGTTAAAGAGACAGTGTTGTATGATAAATTGCATTTACGACCACTAGATGTCACTGGAAGACCACTAATGGGCTTTGCAGAGATATAGCCTCAGACTCATTTTGTGAAGATGCCTGACATCTGAAGCAGCGCTGTACAAAAACGGTTTCGTCTATTGACACGAAATCCATAACTTTTTGTCAGCACGGTCTGAAGATGATCTGATTCAATTTTGGTGAAAATCAGACAAACGGTTGAGGATGAGTTTAAAAAAAAAGGTTTTCAACATGAATCTAAATGGCGGACAGGAAGTTTTGCTTAATATGACATAATTGGTATGTATGTTGTCGGCATGTCCCAAGGAACATTTTGAGACATGTTTCATGATAATAGGCTAATGCAATCAAAAGTTATTAGCATTATTGGAAATGTAATAATTAGCGGTTATTGATTGGTTTATTACTCTTGACCAATAGGTGGCGCTGTGACCAAAATGATGTGGCGTGGTCAATGTGATGTGACAATGTCACATATTAAGTTTTGTGTAAATATCTCCAACCTTTGCAGAGATACAGCCTCAGATGCAGTTTGGCATCTTTCCAGCAATTTCGTTGGTACGCTAATTGAAAACGGTTACGTGTATCGACACAAATTCCATAACTTTTTGCCAGCATGGTCTGAAGATGATCCAAATCAAATTTGGTGAAAATCTGAGCAACGGTCTAGGAGGAGTTCGAAAAAGTAGGTTTTCAACATGAATCAAAATGGCGGACAGGAAATTTTGCCAAAATTGACAAATGGGGTATCGGTGTTCTCGGCATGACCCAAGGAATCTATCAACATCAGCTTTGTTACAATAGGCTAATGTATGCAAAAGTTATTAGCATTTTTCGAAAAAATCGTTATAACTATTGACCACAAGGTGGCGCTGCCCCCAATTTTTTTGTGTACATTCAGGGCATGGAGCCGGACATTTTTGTAATTATTTGCGAAACGATACGGAACTTCATTCTTAAGATACAGCAATTTACAACTAAATCCAAAATGGCCGACGCCCAAAATGGCCAAATTGGGAAAATTCGGTATCATTCGACTCGGAATGATGCACTGTATCTAAAGACACCACTTTTGTGATTTTTGGCAAAACCGTTCAGAAGTTATGAGCAAAAACATGCATTTTTCATATCTCCTGACCACTAGGGGGCACAGCGCCGAAACACTGCAGGTAGTCCCAGGGAATGGTTGTTATAAGACGCACCAAGATTGGTCTCAATAGGCCCAACCGTTGCGGAGATATAGCCTCACGTTCACGTTTGCGTGCTTTTCGAAGAATTCGTTCATGAGCTATTCGGAAACGGTTTGAGAAATCAACTTGAATTCCATAACTTTTTGCCAGCATGGTCTGAAGATTATCTGATTCAATTTTCGTGACAATCGGTGCAACGGCCTAGGACGAGTTAGAAAAAGTAGGTTTTACGAACAATTGACGATAGCGAAAAAACTAAGCCTTGCGATTTTAGAATTTCGGTGTCCATTC
Source organism: Carassius gibelio (assembly GCF_023724105.1). Classification (NCBI taxonomy): domain Eukaryota; kingdom Metazoa; phylum Chordata; class Actinopteri; order Cypriniformes; family Cyprinidae; genus Carassius; species Carassius gibelio. Next base: position 48,341 of record NC_068412.1, on the reverse strand, counting down.
GACTCGGCATGAGCCAAGGAATCACAGGAAAAAAGAATTTTCATTTTGTGGCTTACGGTTCAAGAGTTATTAGCATCAAGTTTTTGAAAGTTTAGACAATTGGTGGCGCTAGAGAGTTTGAGTTAGAGACTTCAAATTTGCTACGGTTAATGTTCAGACAGTCCTCTATTAGTGTGCCAAATTATACAACTTTCCCGCAATCGGTTCTATGGGCTACCATAGACTTGGGGTGGAAGAAGAAGAATAATAATAAATATAGCTGCAAGCAGCAATAACGGGGCCAAGCACTACAGAAGCAAGCTTCAGACGAACGGCAGGAATGAGTAATTAAGACAGTTTTAAGATTATTTTAGGCAAAATGGCTTGAAAACAATAAACACAACAACTAGTAATAGGATTTATTGGCTTATCACGTGTAACCAATAGGTGGCGCTGTTACCAAATTAGTTTGAAATGGTCAGTGTGAGGTGACGATGACACATACAAAGTTTTTTGCAAATATGTCAAAGCTTTGCAGAGATACAGCCTCAAATGCATTTTGGAACCCTTCCAGCTGATTCGTTGATGCGCTAAATGAGAACCGTTTCGTATATTGACACGAAATCCATAACATTTTGCCAGAATGGTCTGAAGATGATCCATGTCAAATTTGGTGAAAATCGGACTAACGGTCTAGGAGGAGTTCGAAAAAGTAGGTTTTCAACATTAATCAAAATGGCGGACAGGAAGTTCAGCCAAATAAGGAAAACTTGGTATCTATGTTCTCGGCCTGACCCAAGGAATCTATTAAGATCAGCGTCATGTCAATAGCCAGATCTTTTCAAAAGTTATTAGCCTTTATGTAAATTGAGTTATAACTTGACCACTAGGTGGCACTGTTTCAAAATATTTTGAGTACCTTCAGGGGATGTTGTTGTTGGCACATTCTGAGTTTCGTAATATTACACAAATGCATTTGTTTAGTATAGCATTTTATTTCACAAAACTGTATTGAAGTCAATGGGAATTTCATGTTTTGTTCTATTATAGCGCCACCAAGAGGCTCAGTCCAACCATTTGTTTTATGTGTCCTCAGAGTGAGCCCATACATATGTGTGTCAATTTTGGTGAAAATATCTCAATTCACTTCAGAGTTATAGACATTTATATGAAAAAGCATGTAAAAAATGACTGACTCTTGACTTTGATTGAATATTACTACCCCTTACTATCAATATTTTGGCATTTGGGCATTGGCGTATAGCTATCGACCTATGTTTCCGAACTTCTGATAGTGGTTTCGTCTCGATCAGACAAGCGGTTTCGAAGATATAGCCAAATGTTTTTTAAGCGCTAAATCACAACGCTACACAAACCGTAAGGCAAAACCTAGCATGTTTGGTATCGTAGGACTCAATAAGGTTTCAGGAGTCCAATTTAATGAGTCTGGTGAAAATAAGTCGACCACACCCAAAGTTATAAGCATTTAAAAAAAGAAGATCACCACTAGGTGGCGCTGTTTCGAAACTTCTCACGCTCCTTCAGGACATTGTGCTGATGACCCATACCAAGTTTCGTAACAATCCGTTGATGCGTTCTTAAAATACAGCATTTTAGCACAAAATTCAAAATGGCCGACAGTCAAAATGGCCAAAATGGTAAAATTGGATATCAGTCGACTTGGCATGTAGCCCTGAATCTAACAAGACAAATGTTATGATTTTTGGACAAACTGTTCAAAAGTTATAAGCAAAAATAGCAATTTTTCATATCTCTGGACCAGTAGGTGGCGCTGCGCCGAAACACAGCATGTAGCCTCAGGTCATGCTTGTTATGACATGTACCAAGTTTGGTCAGAATAGAATAAATCGTTGCATAGATACAGCCTTACGACTGTTTTTGCAAGCATTACGTAAAATTTGTTTGAGCGTTTATCGAAAACGGTTTGACGAATCAATTTGATTTGCATAACTTTTGGTCAGCACTGACTGAAGATGATCTGGTTCAATTTTCGTGTGAATCGGACAAACCGTCTAGGACGAGTTCGAAAAAGTAGGTTTTTAAAAAAATTCAAAATGGCGGCCACATTTCTATGACGGAAAATGATTTGCTAGGGTGCAATCGAATCGGCATGAGCTCAGAAATCAGATGAAAAAAGAATTTTGATGATTGGCCTTACGATCAAAAAGTTATTAACAAAATTAAAGTGAAATTTTGGACAGTTGGTGGCGCTAGAGGGAATGTCTTAGACACACCAAAATTAGTGTACTTAATGTTGGCACTGTCCTCTATAAGAATGTCAAACCATTACAACTTTCCCGCATTCGGTTCTATGGGCTGCCATAGACCCCCAGTCGGAAGAATAATAATAATAATAATAATAATAAGAACGCCAACAAAAACAAGAGGGTCCTACGCACCTTCGGTGCTTGGCCCCTAATAACGCCAACAAACACAATAGGTGCCTTCGCACCTTCGGTGCTTGGCCCCTAATAATATAGCTGCAAGCAGCAATCACGGGGCCAAGCATTCCAGCGGCAACATCAGGAGCTAAGCATATGTAGCATCAGACCAAATGCAACAATGAATAATGAAATTAATAATTGCATGATTGTAATTGAAATGGCTGAAAATCGTTAATAAAAGTTCCACAGCGAGGAGCTAAGCATGGCATGGAGCATCAGACCAAATGCAACGAGTAAGAAAAGCAATTATTGGAAGAGTGTAATTGAAACAGCCAGTAAAACTCCAGTAAAATGATGCATTATCATTTTTGGAAAATAGTTGGCGCTGTAATCAAATTGCTTTGTTGTGTTCTGTGGGAGGTGACAATGTTGTGGGCAATTTCTTTCAAAATACTTACAGACCTTTAGGGCAATGAGTCGAACATGCCCACCGAGTTTCGTTCCGATCGACTTCTATTAACCTTGTCAAATAGGTGCTTAAATTTGTTTGGCCAATGGCGGCCATGTGAAATTCCTCATAGAGCACTTATGCCACATTGGGCAATACCAATTTTCAAGTTGATTGGATCAGCGGTTGCTTAGTTATAGCCATTTTAGTTTTTTTTCATCCTGTAGCGCCACCAAGTGGCAGATATGGAAAAAATAATAATTTGACTAAAGTTTTTGTTCATGCATATGAGTTCTGAGTTTGGTGAAGATATCTCATTTTGTTCCCGAGTTATAGCCTTTTTCATAAAATTGGTCCACGAATTTGAATGTTTTGGGTCACCTGGTTTTTTGTTCAGTCTTGATCAAACCACTGCAGTAATATTCTCAGGACTCTCTAGATCAATAACTTTGAAAAAATATGTTGTATTTTGTCCTTTGGTTAGATAACATTTAAACAGGCCTAAAAAACAAAAGATTTCTGTTGTGAATGGCATTAAACTGCAAAAAAAAAGGGGTAATATAATCACACATGCATTAGATCTGTATTTTTTCTAAACAATCATGCAAAATTTAACAGAGATTAGGTAAAAAAGAACACTGTAATATTTATAAAGCTTCAAAACCCAGTGTTGAATAAAAAATTGCAATTATAACCACTAGATGTCACCGGAAGACCACTAATGAGCTCAGTAAAGACTAAAACATTACAGTTTATGGGCTTGTTGAGGGATTCATCTAGAAAAAATGTATATTACTATTATTTAATATTACTGTTCAAGCATTTCAGATCACATTGAGTCAAAGTTTACCAATTTATTCATACAGATATATCTAATGTTTATAATTATGCCAGATTATGATTGCAATGAAACCTGAAAAATGACATAGAAGCCCATAAAAACAGAAGACTTGCAATAGGTTTTATCACCCATCATTTATTTTAATTATCTATATATATAACAAAATGTGTGCATCTGTGTGTGGGTTTAAGCATGCTTATTGAGTATTAATATACTAGTTTAAACATTTCATGTTTGTGTGTGTCTGTAATTCTGTTCTATTCTTTTACTGTCAGCCATATCTAGGTTATTTAAAATCAGTGCAGTACTATTATCTAGACTGTGAAATTATACATAAATTGCGTATGCTTCTTTGGAATGAAATTAAGACAACATATAACAGTTATAAAGGTTAAAGAGACAGTGTTGTATGATAAATTGCATTTACGACCACTAGATGTCACTGGAAGACCACTAATGGGCTTTGCAGAGATATAGCCTCAGACTCATTTTGTGAAGATGCCTGACATCTGAAGCAGCGCTGTACAAAAACGGTTTCGTCTATTGACACGAAATCCATAACTTTTTGTCAGCACGGTCTGAAGATGATCTGATTCAATTTTGGTGAAAATCAGACAAACGGTTGAGGATGAGTTTAAAAAAAAAGGTTTTCAACATGAATCAAAATGGCGGACAGGAAGTTTTGCTTAATATGACATAATTGATATGTATGTTGTCGGCATGTCCCAAGGAACATTTTGAGACATGTTTCATGATAATAGGCTAATGCAATCAAAAGTTATTAGCATTATTGGAAATGTAATAATTAGCGGTTATTGATTGGTTTATTACTCTTGACCAATAGGTGGCGCTGTGACCAAAATTATGTGGCGTGGTCAATGTGATGTGACAATGTCACATATCAAGTTTTGTGTAAATATCTCCAACCTTTGCAGAGATACAGCCTCAGATGCAGTTTGGCATCTTTCCAGCAAATTCGTTGGTACGCTAATTGAAAACGGTTACGTGTATCGACACAAATTCCATAACTTTTTGCCAGCATGGTCTGAAGATGATCCAAATCAAATTTGGTGAAAATCTGAGCAACGGTCTAGGAGGAGTTCGAAAAAGTAGGTTTTCAACATGAATCAAAATGGCGGACAGGAAATTTTGCCAAAATTGACAAATGGGGTATCGGTGTTCTCGGCATGACCCAAGGAATCTATCAACATCAGCTTTGTTACAATAGGCTAATGTATGCAAAAGTTATTAGCATTTTTCGAAAAAATCGTTATAACTATTGACCACAAGGTGGCGCTGCCCCCAATTTTTTTGTGTACATTCAGGGCATGGAGCCGGACATTTTTGTAATTATTTGCGAAACGATACGGAACTTCATTCTTAAGATACAGCAATTTACAACTAAATCCAAAATGGCCGACGCCCAAAATGGCCGAATTGGGAAAATTCGGTATCATTCGACTCGGAATGATGCACTGAATCTAAAGACACCACTTTTGTGATTTTTGGCAAAACCGTTCAGAAGTTATGAGCAAAAACATGCATTTTTCATATCTCCTGACCACTAGGGGGCACAGCGCCGAAACACTGCAGGTAGTCCCAGGGAATGGTTGTTATAAGACCCACCAAGATTGGTCTCAATAGGCCAAACCGTTGCGGAGATATAGCCTCACGTTCACGTTTGCGTGCTTTTCGAAGAATTCGTTCATGAGCTATTCGGAAACGGTTTGAGAAATCAACTTGAATTCCATAACTTTTTACCAGCATGGTCTGAAGATTATCTGATTCCATTTTCGTGACAATCGGTGCAACGGCCTAGGACGAGTTTGAAAAAGTAGGTTTTACGAACAATTGACGATAGCGAAAAAACTAAGCCTTGCGATTTTTGAATTTCGGTGTCCATTCGACTCGGCATGAGCCAAGGAATCACAGGAAAAAAGAATTTTCATTTTGTGGCTTACGGTTCAAGAGTTATTAGCATCAAGTTTTTGAAAGTTTAGACAATTGGTGGCGCTAGAGAGTTTGAGTTAGAGACTTCAAATTTGCTACGGTTAATGTTCAGACAGTCCTCTATTAGTGTGCCAAATTATACAACTTTCCCGCAATCGGTTCTATGGGCTACCATAGACTTGGGGTGGAAGAAGAAGAATAATAATAATAACGCCAACAAACACAATAGGTGCCTTCGCACCTTCGGTGCTTGGCCCCTAAATATAGCTGCAAGCAGCAATCACGGGGCCAAGCACTCCAGCGGCAACATCAGGAGCTAAGCATATGTAGCATCAGACCAAATGCAGCAATGAATAATGAAATTAATAATTGCATGATTGTAATTGAAATGGCTGAAAATCGTTAATAAAAGTTCCACAGCGAGGAGCTAAGCATGGCATGGAGCATCAGACCAAATGCAACGAGTAAGAAAAGCAATTATTGGAAGAGTGTAATTGAAACAGCCAGTAAAACTCCAGTAAAATGATGCATTATCATTTTTGGAAAATAGTTGGCGCTGTAATCAAATCGCTTTGTTGTGTTCTGTGGGAGGTGACAATGTTGTGGGCAATTTCTTTCAAAATACTTACAGACCTTTAGGGCAATGAGTCGAACATGCCCACCGAGTTTCGTTCCGATCGACTTCCATTAACCTTGTCAAATAGATGCTTAAAGTTGTTTGGCCAATGGCGGCCATGTTTTTTAAGATAAGTGAAATTCCTCATAGAGCACTTATGCCACATTGGGCCATACCAATTTTCAAGTTGATTGGATCAGCGGTTGCTTAGTTATAGCCATTTTAGTTTTTTTTTCATCCTGTAGCGCCACCAAGTGGCAGATATGGAAAAAATAATAATTTGACTAAAGTTTTTGTTCATGCATATGAGTTCTGAGTTTGGTGAAGATATCTCATTTTGTTCCCGAGTTATAGCCTTTTCCATAAAATTGGTCCGCGAATTTGAATGTTTTTGGTCACCTGGTTTTTTGTTCAGTCTTGATCAAACCACTGCAGTAATATTCTCAGGACTCTCTAGATCAATAACTTTGAAAAAATATGTTGTATTTTGTCCTTTGGTTAGATAACATTTAAACAGGCCTAAAAAACAAAAGATTTCTGTTGTGAATGGCATTAAACTGCAAAAAAAAAGGGGGTAATATAATCACACATGCATTAGATCTGTATTTTTTCTAAACAATCATGCAAAATTTAACAGAGATTAGGTAAAAAAGAACACTGTAATATTTATACAGCTTCAAAACCCAGTGTTGAATAAAAAATTGCAATTATAACCACTAGATGTCACCGGAAGACCACTAATGAGCTCACTAAAGACTAAAACATTACAGTTTATGGGCTTGTTGAGGGATTCATCTAGAAAAAATGTATATTACTATTATTTAATATTACTGTTCAAGCATTTCAGATCACATTGAGTCAAAGTTTACCAATTTATTCATACAGATATATCTAATGTTTATAATTATGCCAGATTATGATTGCAATGAAACCTGAAAAATGACATAGAAGCCCATAAAAACAGAAGACTTGCAATAGGTTTTATCACCCATCATTTATTTTAATTATCTATATATATAACAAAATGTGTGCATCTGTGTGTGGGTTTAAGCATGCTTATTGAGTATTAATATACTAGTTTAAACATTTCATGTTTTTGTGTGTCTGTAATTCTGTTCTATTCTTTTACTGTCAGCCATATCTAGGTTATTTAAAATCAGTGCAGTACTATTATCTAGACTGTGAAATTATACATAAATTGTGTATGCTTCTTTGGAATGAAATTAAGACAACATATAACAGTTATAAAGGTTAAAGAGACAGTGTTGTATGATAAATTGCATTTACGACCACTAGATGTCACTGGAAGACCACTAATGGGCTTTGCAGAGATATAGCCTCAGACTCATTTTGTGAAGATGCCTGACATCTGAAGCAGCGCTGTACAAAAACGGTTTCGTCTATTGACACGAAATCCATAACTTTTTGTCAGCACGGTCTGAAGATGATCTGATTCAATTTTGGTGAAAATCAGACAAACGGTTGAGGATGAGTTTAAAAAAAAAGGTTTTCAACATGAATCAAAATGGCGGACAGGAAGTTTTGCTTAATATGACATAATTGGTATGTATGTTGTCGGCATGTCCCAAGGAACATTTTGAGACATGTTTCATGATAATAGGCTAATGCAATCAAAAGTTATTAGCATTATTGGAAATGTAAAAATTAGCGGTTATTGATTGGTTTATTACTCTTGACCAATAGGTGGCGCTGTGACCAAAATGATGTGGCGTGGTCAATGTGATGTGACAATGTCACATATTAAGTTTTGTGTAAATATCTCCAACCTTTGCAGAGATACAGCCTCAGATGCAGTTTGGCATCTTTCCAGCAAATTCGTTGGTACGCTAATTGAAAACGGTTACGTGTATCGACACAAATTCCATAACTTTTTGCCAGCATGGTCTGAAGATGATCCAAGTCAAATTTGGTGAAAATCTGAGCAACGGTCTAGGAGGAGTTCGAAAAAGTAGGTTTTCAACATGAATCAAAATGGCGGACAGGAAATTTTGCCAAAATTGACAAATGGGGTATCGGTGTTCTCGGCATGACCCAAGGAATCTATCAACATCAGCTTTGTTACAATAGGCTAATGTATGCAAAAGTTATTAGCATTTTTCGAAAAAATCGTTATAACTATTGACCACAAGGTGGCGCTGCCCCCAATTTTTTTGTGTACATTCAGGGCATGGAGCCGGACATTTTTGTAATTATTTGCGAAACGATACGGAACTTCATTCTTAAGATACAGCAATTTACAACTAAATTCAAAATGGCCGACGCCCAAAATGGCCGAGTTGGGAAAATTCGGTATCATTCGACTCGGAATGATGCACTGAATCTAAAGACACCACTTTTGTGATTTTTGGCAAAACCGTTCAGAAGTTATGAGCAAAAACATGCATTTTTCATATCTCCTGACCACTAGGGGGCACAGCGCCGAAACACTGCAGGTAGTCCCAGGGAATGGTTGTTATAAGACCCACCAAGATTGGTCTCAATAGGCCAAACCGTTGCGGAGATATAGCCTCACGTTCACGTTTGCGTGCTTTTTGAAGAATTCGTTCATGAGATATTCGGAAACGGTTTGAGAAATCAACTTGAATTCCATAACTTTTTGCCAGCATGGTCTGAAGATTATCTGATTCAATTTTCGTGACAATCGGTGCAACGGCCTAGGACGAGTTCGAAAAAGTAGGTTTTACGAACAATTGACGATAGCGAAAAAACTAAGCCTTGCGATTTTTGAATTTCGGTGTCCATTCGACTCGGCATGAGCCAAGGAATCACAGGAAAAAAGAATTTTCATTTTGTGGCTTACGGTTCAAGAGTTATTAGCATCAAGTTTTTGAAAGTTTAGACAATTGGTGGCGCTAGAGAGTTTGAGTTAGAGACTTCAAATTTGCTACGGTTAATGTTCAGACAGTCCTCTATTAGTGTGCCAAATTATACAACTTTCCCGCAATCGGTTCTATGGGCTACCATAGACTTGGGGTGGAAGAAGAATAATAATAATAAATATAGCTGCAAGCAGCAATCACGGGGCCAAGCATTCCAGCGGCAACATCAGGAGCTAAGCATATGTAGCATCAGACCAAATGCAACAATGAATAATGAAATTAATAATTGCATGATTGTAATTGAAATGGCTGAAAATCGTTAATAAAAGTTCCACAGCGAGGAGCTAAGCATGGCATGGAGCATCAGACCAAATGCAACGAGTAAGAAAAGCAATTATTGGAAGAGTGTAATTGAAACAGCCAGTAAAACTCCAGTAAAATGATGCATTATCCTTTTTGGAAAATAGTTGGCGCTGTAATCAAATTGCTTTGTTGTGTTCTGTGGGAGGTGACAATGTTATGGGCAATTTCTTTCAAAATACTTACAGACCTTTAGGGCAATGAGTTGAACATGCCCACCGAGTTTCGTTCCGATCGACTTCTATTAACCTTGTCAAATAGGTGCTTAAAGTTGTTTGGCCAATGGCGGCCATGTTTTTTAAGATAAGTGAAATTCCTCATAGAGCACTTATGCCACATTGGGCCATATCAATTTCCAAGTTGATTGGATCAGCGGTTGCTTAGTTATAGCCATTTTAGTTTTTTTTTCATCCTGTAGCGCCACCAAGTGGCAGATATGGAAAAAAATTATTTGACTAAAGTTTTTGTTCATGCATATGAGTTCTGAGTTTGGTGAAGATATCTCATTTTGTTCCCGAGTTATAGCCTTTTTCATAAAATTGGTCCACGAATTTGAATGTTTTGGGTCACCTGGTTTTTTGTTCAGTCTTGATCAAACCACTGCAGTAATATTCTCAGGACTCTCTAGATCAATAACTTAGAAAAAATATGTTGTATTTTGTCCTTTGGTTAGATAACATTTAAACAGGCCTAAAAAACAAAAGATTTCTGTTGTGAATGGCATTAAACTGCAAAAAAAAGGGGTAATATAATCACACATGCATTAGATTTGTATTTTTTCTAAACAATCATGCAAAATTTAACAGAGATTAGGTAAAAAAGAACACTGTAATATTTATAAAGCTTCAAAACCCAGTGTTGAATAAAAAAATTGCAATTATAACCACTAGATGTCACCGGAAGACCACTAATGAGCTCACTAAAGACTAAAACATTACAGTTTATGGGCTTGTTGAGGGATTCATCTAGAAAAAATGTATATTACTATTATTTAATATTACTGTTCAAGCATTCAGATCACATTGAGTCAAAGTTTACCAATTTATTCATACAGATATATCTAATGTTTATAATTATGCCAGATTATGATTGCAATGAAACCTGAAAAATGACATAGAAGCCCATAAAAACAGAAGACTTGCAATAGGTTTTATCACCCATCATTTATTTTAATTATCTATATATATAACAAAATGTGTGCATCTGTGTCTGGGTTTAAGCATGCTTATTGAGTATTAATATACTAGTTTAAACATTTCATGTTTGTGTGTGTCTGTAATTCTGTTCTATTCTTTTACTGTCAGCCATATCTAGGTTATTTAAAATCAGTGCAGTACTATTATCTAGACTGTGAAATTATACATAAATTGCGTATGCTTCTTTGGAATGAAATTAAGACAACATATAACAGTTATAAAGGTTAAAGAGACAGTGTTGTATGATAAATTGCATTTACGACCACTAGATGTCACTGGAAGACCACTAATGGGCTCACTAAAGACTAAAACATTACAGTTCATTGTCTCGATGATTGATTCATCTAGAAAAATATATATTACTATTATTTAATATTACTGTTCAAGCATTTGAGATCACATTGAGTGAAAGTTCAACAATTTATTCATACATGTATATCAAATGTTTACTATTATGTCAGAATATGAATGCAATGAAACCTGACATAGAAATGTAAGAAAAGAAGTCTTTCTGTGAGTTGTGTGTCACCTATAATTTATTTCAAATATCTACATAAAACAAAATGTGTGGGCATGTACTTCTCTCTGTGCGTGTGTGTGTGTGTAATCATGCTTATTGATTATTCATATAATAGTTGAACCATTTCATTTCTGTGTGTGAGTGTCTGTGAGCCTATTCTCCATGTTAGACAATGGCACACACAAGTTTGGCTTAATTACAACAAAGCTTTGCAGAGATATAGCCTCAGACTCATTTTGTGAAGATGCCTGACATCTGAAGCAGCGCTGTACAAAAACGGTTTCGTCTATTGACACGAAATCCATAACTTTTTGTCAGCACGGTCTGAAGATGATCTGATTCAATTTTGGTGAAAATCAGACAAACGGTTGAGGATGAGTTAAAAAAAAAAGGTTTTCAACATGAATCAAAATGGCGGACAGGAAGTTTTGCTCAATATGACATAATTGGTATGTATGTTGTCGGCATGTCCCAAGGAACATTTTGAGACATGTTTCATGATAATAGGCTAATGCAATCAAAAGTTATTAGCATTATTGGAAATGTAATAATTAGCGGTTATTGATTGGTTTATTACTCTTGACCAATAGGTGGCGCTGTGACCAAAATGATGTGGCGTGGTCAATGTGATGTGACAATGTCACATATTAAGTTTTGTGTAAATATCTCCAACCTTTGCAGAGATACAGCCTCAGATGCAGTTTGGCATCTTTCCAGCAAATTCGTTGGTACGCTAATTGAAAACGGTTACGTGTATCGACACAAATTCCATAACTTTTTGCCAGCATGGTCTGAAGATGATCCAAATCAAATTTGGTGAAAATCTGAGCAACGGTCTAGGAGGAGTTCGAAAAAGTAGGTTTTCAACATTAATCAAAATGGCGGACAGGAAATTTTGCCAAAATTGACAAATGGGGTATCGGTGTTCTCGGCATGACCCAAGGAATCTATCAGCATCAGCTTTGTTACAATAGGCTAATGTATGCAAAAGTTATTAGCATTTTTCGAAAAATCGTTATAACTATTGACCACAAGGTGGCACTGCCCCCAATTTTTTTGTGTACATTCAGGGCATGGAGCCGGACATTTTTGTAATTATTTGCGAAACGATACGGAACTTCATTCTTAAGATACAGCAATTTACAACTAAATCCAAAATGGCCGACGCCCAAAATGGCCGAATTGGGAAAATTCGGTATCATTCGACTCGGAATGATGCACTGAATCTAAATACTTCACTTTTGTGATTTTTGGCAAAACCGTTCAGAAGTTATGAGCAAAAACATGCATTTTTCATATCTCCTGACCACTAGGGGGCACAGCGCCGAAACACTGCAGGTAGTCCCAGGGAATGGTTTTTATAAGACCCACCAAGATTGGTCTCAATAGGCCAAACCGTTGCGGAGATATAGCCTCACGTTCACGTTTGCGTGCTTTTCGAAGAATTCGTTCATGAGCTATTCGGAAACGGTTTGAGAAATCAACTTGAATTCCATAACTTTTTGCCAGCATGGTCTGAAGATTATCTGATTCAATTTTCGTGACAATCGGTGCAACGGCCTAGGACGAGTTCGAAAAAGTAGGTTTTACGAACAATTGACGATAGCGAAAAAACTAAGCCTTGCGATTTTTGAATTTCGGTGTCCATTCGACTCGGCATGAGCCAAGGAATCACAGGAAAAAAGAATTTTCATTTTGTGGCTTACGGTTCAAGAGTTATTAGCATCAAGTTTTTGAAAGTTTAGACAATTGGTGGCGCTAGAGAGTTTGAGTTAGAGACTTCAAATTTGCTACGGTTAATGTTCAGACAGTCCTCTATTAGTGTGCCAAATTATACAACTTTCCCGCAATCGGTTCTATGGGCTACCATAGACTTGGGGTGGAAGAAGAAGAGGAAGAATAATAATAATAACGCCAACAAACACAATAGGTGCCTTCGCACCTTCGGTGCTTGGCCCCTAATAATAATAACGCCAACGAACACAATAGGTGCCTTCGCACCTTCGGTGCTTGGCCCCTAAATATAGCTGCAAGCAGCAATCACGGGGCCAAGCATTCCAGCGGCAACATCAGGAGCTAAGCATATGTAGCATCAGACCAAATGCAACAATGAATAATGAAATTAATAATTGCATGATTGTAATTGAAATGGCTGAAAATCGTTAATAAAAGTTCCACAGCGAGGAGCTAAGCATGGCATGGAGCATCAGACCAAATGCAACGAGTAAGAAAAGCAATTATTGGAAGAGTGTAATTGAAACAGCCAGTAAAACTCCAGTAAAATGATGCATTATCATTTTTGGAAAATAGGTGGCGCTGTAATCAAATCGCTTTGTTGTGTTCTGTGGGAGGTGACAATGTTGTGGGCAATTTCTTTCAAAATACTTACAGACCTTTAGGGCAATGAGTCGAACATGCCCACCGAGTTTCGTTCCGATCGACTTCCATTAACCTTGTCAAATAGGTGCTTAAAGTTGTTTGGCCAATGGCGGCCATGTTTTGTAAGATAAGTGAAATTCCTCATAGAGCACTTGTGCCACATTGGGCCATATCAATTTTCAAGTTGATTGGATCAACGGTTGCTTAGTTATAGCCATTTGATTTTTTTTCATCCTGTAGCGCCACCAAGTGGCAGATATGGAAAAAAAATAATAATTTGACTAAAGTTTTTGTTCATGCATATGAGTTCTGAGTTTGGTGAAGATATCTCATTTTGTTCCCGAGTTATAGCCTTTTTCGTAAAATTGGTCCACGAATTTGAATGTTTTGGGTCACCTGGTTTTTTGTTCAGTCTTGATCAAACCACTGCAATAATATTCTCTGGACTCTCTAGATCAATAATTTTCAAAAATATGTTGCATTTTGTCCTTTGGTTAGCTATAAGAGGTCATTTAGGAAAGGGCCGTGGCCACATGTAACCTAAAGCCTATAAAACTGAAACAAAAACTCAAAACTTTATGAAACTTGGTTATAACATGTGAAAGATGACCCACCAAGCATGCAAATTTTCATTAAGATCAGAAAATAGCTGGTGCTATAACAGTTAAAATGGCCTAAAAAACAAAAGATTTCTGTTGTGAATGGCATTAAACTGCAAAAAAAAAAGGGGTAATATAATCACACATGCATTAGATCTGTATTTTTTCTAAACAATCATGCAAAATTTAACAGAGATTAGGTAAAAAAGAACACTGTAATATTTATAAAGCTTCAAAACCCAGTGTTGAATAAAAAATTGCAATTATAACCACTAGATGTCACCGGAAGACCACTAATGAGCTCACTAAAGACTAAAACATTACAGTTTATGGGCTTGTTGAGGGATTCATCTAGAAAAAATGTATATTACTATTATTTAATATTACTGTTCAAGCATTTCAGATCACATTGAGTCAAAGTTTACCAATTTATTCATACAGATATATGTAATGTTTATAATTATGCCAGATTATGATTGCAATGAAACCTGAAAAATGACATAGAAGCCCATAAAAACAGAAGACTTGCAATAGGTTTTATCACCCATCATTTATTTTAATTATCTATATATATAACAAAATGTGTGCATCTGTGTGTGGGTTTAAGCATGCTTATTGAGTATTAATATACTAGTTTAAACATTTCATGTTTGTGTGTGTCTGTAATTCTGTTCTATTCTTTTACTGTCAGCCATATCTAGGTTATTTAAAATCAGTGCAGTACTATTATCTAGACTGTGAAATTATACATAAATTGCGTATGCTTCTTTGGAATGAAATTAAGACAACATATAACAGTTATAAAGGTTAAAGAGACAGTGTTGTATGATAAATTGCATTTACGACCACTAGATGTCACTGGAAGACCACTAATGGGCTCACTAAAGACTAAAACATTACAGTTCATTGTCTCGATGATTGATTCATCTAGAAAAATATATATTACTATTATTTAATATTACTGTTCAAGCATTTAAGATCACATTGAGTGAAAGTTCAACAATTTATTCATACATGTATATCAAATGTTTACTATTATGTCAGAATATGAATGCAATGAAACCTGACATAGAAATGTAAGAAAAGAAGTCTTTCTGTGAGTTGTGTGTCCCCTATAATTTATTTCAAATATCTACATACAACAAAATGTGTGGGCATGTACTTCTCTCTCTGTGTGTGTGTGTGTGTGTATATGCAGAGATAGAGCCTCAGACTCATTTTGTGAAGATGCCTGACATCTGAAGCAGCGCTGTACAAAAACGGTTTCGTCTATTGACACGAAATCCATAACTTTTTGTCAGCACGGTCTGAAGATGATCTGATTCAATTTTGGTGAAAATCAGACAAACGGTTGAGGATGAGTTTAAAAAAAAAGGTTTTCAACATGAATCAAAATGGCGGACAGGAAGTTTTGCTTAATATGACATAATTGGTATGTATGTTGTCGGCATGTCCCAAGGAACATTTTGAGACATGTTTCATGATAATAGGCTAATGCAATCAAAAGTTATTAGCATTATTGGAAATGTAATAATTAGCGGTTATTGATTGGTTTATTACTCTTGACCAATAGGTGGCGCTGTGACCAAAATGATGTGGCGTGGTCAATGTGATGTGACAATGTCACATATTAAGTTTTGTGTAAATATCTCCAACCTTTGCAGAGATACAGCCTCAGATGCAGTTTGGCATCTTTCCAGCAAATTTGTTGGTACGCTAATTGAAAACGGTTACGTGTATCGACACAAATTCCATAACTTTTTGCCAGCATGGTCTGAAGATGATCCAAATCAAATTTGGTGAAAATCTGAGCAACGGTCTAGGAGGAGTTCGAAAAAGTAGGTTTTCAACATGAATCAAAATGGCGGACAGGAAATTTTGCCAAAATTGACAAATGGGGTATCGGTGTTCTCGGCATGACCCAAGGAATCTATCAACATCAGCTTTGTTACAATAGGCTAATGTATGCAAAAGTTATTAGCATTTTTCGAAAAAATCGTTATAACTATTGACCACAAGGTGGCGCTGCCCCCAATTTTTTTGTGTACATTCAGGGCATGGAGCCGGACATTTTTGTAATTATTTGCGAAACGATACGGAACTTCATTCTTAAGATACAGCAATTTACAACTAAATCCAAAATGGCCGACGCCCAAAATGGCTGAATTGGGAAAATTCGGTATCATTCGACTCGGAATGATGCACTGAATCTAAAGACACCACTTTTGTGATTTTTGGCAAAACCGTTCAGAAGTTATGAGCAAAAACATGCATTTTTCATATCTCCTGACCACTAGGGGGCACAGCGCCGAAACACTGCAGGTAGTCCCAGGGAATGGTTGTTATAAGACCCACCAAGATTGGTCTCAATAGGCCAAACCGTTGCGGAGATATAGCCTCACGTTCACGTTTGCGTGCTTTTCGAAGAATTCGTTCATGAGCTATTCGGAAACGGTTTGAGAAATCAACTTGAATTCCATAACTTTTTGCCAGCATGGTCTGAAGATTATCTGATTCAATTTTCGTGACAATCGGTGCAACGGCCTAGGACGAGTTCGAAAAAGTAGGTTTTACGAACAATTGACGATAGCGAAAAAACTAAGCCTTGCGATTTTTGAATTTCGGTGTCCATTCGACTCGGCATGAGCCAAGGAATCACAGGAAAAAAGAATTTTCATTTTGTGGCTTACGGTTCAAGAGTTATTAGCATCAAGTTTTTGAAAGTTTAGACAATTGGTGGCGCTAGAGAGTTTGAGTTAGAGACTTCAAATTTGCTACGGTTAATGTTCAGACAGTCCTCTATTAGTGTGCCAAATTATACAACTTTCCCGCAATCGGTTCTATGGGCTACCATAGACTTGGGGTGGAAGAAGAAGAATAATAAATATAGCTGCAAGCAGCAATTACGGGGCCAAGCACTCCAACGGCAAATGTAGGAGCTAAGCATCGCATGAAGCATCACACCAAGTACATTAATGAGCAATAACAGCAATTTTGGAATTATTGTAATTGAAATGGCTAAAAAAAACATAATACCACCTCTAATAGCATGATTACTTGGCTTATCAAGCTTGACCAATAGGTGGCACTGTTATAAAATCAATTTGGTGTACTCTGTGTGACTTTTCAATGACACACACAAAGTTTGGTGTCAATATGCCAAAGCATTCCAGGGATACAGCCTCAAGTGTCATTTTCTCATTGTGCCTCAAATTCGTCGATGTGGTATGCGAAAACGGTTTTGTCTATCGACTCAAAATCCATAACTTTGAATCAGTATAGCCTGAAGATCATTTGATTCGAATTTGGTGAAAATCGGACATACGGTTGATGAGGAGTTCGAGAAAGTATGTTTTCAACATAAATCAAAATGGCTGACCGGAAGTTCAGCTTACCGTGGTATATTTGGTATCTATGTTATCGGCATAAGCCAGGGAATATTTTGAGCCCAGTTTCCTTCAAATAGGCTAATGCATTAAAAAGTTATTAGCATTTTAAAAAGTGTAATTACTCATGGTTAATGAATGGTTTATTACTCTTGACCAATAGGTGGCGCTGTTACCAAATTTATGTGGCATGGTCAGTGTGAGGTGGCGATGACACATACAAAGTTTGGTGCAAATATGTCAAAGTGTTGCAGAGATACAGCCTCAAATGCATTTTGGCACCCTTCCAGCAAATTCGTTGATGCGCTAAATGAGAACCGTTACGTATATCGACACAAAATCCATAACTTTTTGCCAGCATGGTCTGAAGATGATGCACGTCAAATTTGGTGAAAATTGGGCTAACGGTCTAGGAGGAGTTCGAAAAAGTAGGTTTTCAACATTAAGCAAAATGGCGGACAGGAAGTAAGGCCAATTTTCACATTATTGGTATCAATACTCTCGGCATGACCCACAGAATATAGCGAGACCATTTTACTTTTAATAGACTAATTTATTCAAAAGTTATTAGCATTTATGTGATATTTCATTATAACTATTGGCCACAAGGTGGCGCTGCCACCAAACTTTTTGAGTACCTTCAGGGCATGGAGCCGAATATTTTTGTAATTATTTGCGAAACGATACGATGCTGCGTTCAAAAAATACAGCATTTTAAATCATAATTCAAAATGGCCGACGCCTAAAATGGCCGACACAGGAAAATTGGATATCATTTGACTCGACATGACTCACTGAATCTAAAGAGACCAGTTGTGTGATTTTTGGCAAAACCATTCAGTAGTTATAAGCCAAAATATGCATTTTTCATATCTCCTGACCACTAGGTGGCGCTGTGTCGAAACACTGCAGGTAGTCTCAGTTCATGCTTGTTATAACACACGCCAAGTTTGGTCTCAATATGACAAACCGTTGCCGGGATATAGCCTCACGTGCATGTTTGCGTGCTTTTTGTCAAATTTGTTTACGTGTCATTCGACAACAGTTGGACGAATCAACTTGAATTCCATAACTTTTTGCCAGCATGGTCTGAAGATGATCTGAGCCAATTTTCGTGGCAATCGGACTAACCGTCTAGGACGAGTTCGAAAAAGTAGGTTTTTCGAATAATGAAAAATAGCGAAAAAACTAAACCTTGCGATTTTTGAATTTTGGGGTTCATTCGACTTGGCATGAGCCAAGGATTCAGAGGAAAAAAGAATTTCCATTTTCTGGCTTACGGTTCAAAAGTTATTAGCATACAAACATTGAAAGTTTGGACAAGTGGTGGCGCTAGAGAGTAGGAGATAGAGACTTCAAATTTGCTATAGTTAATGTTGGGACTGTCCTCTATCAGTGTGCCAAATTATACAACTTTCCCGCAAACGGTTCTATGGGCTGCCATAGACTTGCGGCGGAAGAAGAAGAAGAAGAAGAAGAATAATAATAACGCCAACGATTACAATAGGTGCCTACGCACCTTCGGTGCTTGGCCCCTAAATATAGCTGCAAGCAGCAATCACGGGGCCAAGCATTCCAGCGGCAACATCAGGAGCTAAGCATATGTAGCATCAGACCAAATGCAACAATGATTAATGAAATTAATAATTGCATGAATGTGATTGAAATGGCTGAAAATCGTAAATAAAAGTTCCACAGCGAGGAGCTAAGCATGGCATGGAGCATCAGACCAAATGCAACGAGTAAGAAAAGCAATTATTGGAAGAGTGTAATTGAAACAGCCAGTAAAACTCCAGTAAAATGATGCATTATCATTTTTGGAAAATAGGTGGCGCTGTAATCAAATCGCTTTGTTGTGTTCTGTGGGAGGTGACAATGTTGTGGGCAATTTCTTTCAAAATACTTACAGACCTTTAGGGCAATGAGTCGAACATGCCCACCGAGTTTCGTTCCGATCGACTTCCATTAACCT
>NC_068412.1:0-28350 GCF_023724105.1 Carassius gibelio | reverse complement strand
TGATGGTGTTCACTACCTCTTGGGGCAGGTCACCTAGAACCTCCGCGTCCCTTCCAGGGACCAAACATGGAGTTTCCAAAGGTCTGGACGCGGGTGCCAAATGGTGCCCCGTCTCTGAGTCAGTAAATCCCTCCTCAGAGGAACCGGCCAAGGAGGGGCTGTCGAGAGGAGCACTAGTTCGGGGAACCAGGTCCGAGTAGGCCAATATGGCACTACTAGCAAGACTTGCTCCTCGTCCTCCCGGACTTTGCACAGTGTCTGTGCAAGAAGGCTCACTGGGGGAAACGCTAACTTGCGTAGGTCCAGCGGCCAGCTGTGTGCCAGTGCGTCCGAGCCGATAGTACCCTCGGTCAGGGAGTAGAATAACTGGCAGTGAGAGGTCTCTGGAGAAGCAAACAAGTCTACCTGAGCGGCTCCGAACCATCTCCAAATCAGCTGGACCGTCAGGGGATGGAGTCGCCATTCTCCCGGGAGCATTGCTCGAGACAGCTCGTTGGCTGTACGATTGAGCAGGCCTGGAATGTGAACGGCACGAAGTGACCTCAGAACCTTCTGACTCCAAAGGAGGAGGTGGCGAGCGAGTTGCGACATGCGACGGGAGCGCAGACCACCTTGTCGGTTGATGTACGCAACGGTCGCAGTATTGTCCGTTCGGACCAGCACATACTTGCCTCGTAAGAGACCTTTGAGACGGTTCAGGGCAAGGTGTACTGCTAGCAACTCTAGGCAATTGATGTGCCACTGCAGCTGCGGGCCCGTCCAAACCCCTGAGACTGCATGCCCGTTGTACGTGGCCCCCCAACCGGTGGTGGAGGCATCCGTGTAAACCACAGCATGCCTGGAGATCTGCTCTAGGGGCACCCCTGCCCGGAGAAACGCAAGATCTGACCACGGGGTGAGGGTTTGGTGACAGGCCGGTGTAACTTGGACCCGGTGACTGCCACGCTTCCACGCCCACCTCGGGTGCTGGAGCAGTCTCATATGTAATAGGCCGAGCGGTGTAAGTGCCGCCGCGGCCGCCATATGCCCCAGGAGCTTCTGAAAGAATTTCAGTGGGACCGCTGTCCTGCCTTTGATCGTATTCAAGCAGGCTAGCACCGACCGCGCACGTTCCTCTGTGAGGCGTGCTGTCTGTTCGACCGAATCCAACTCCATACCAAGAAAAGAGATCCTCTGACTCGGCGAGAGTTTGCTCTTCTCCCAGTTGACCCGAAGGCCCAGCAGGCTCAGGTGCCAGAGCACCACATCCCTGTGCTCGCGCAACTGATCCCGAGACTGTGCCAGTATCAGCCAATCGTCTAAGTAGTTGAGTATGCGAACACCTTGCTCTCTGAGGGGAACGAGAGCTGCCTCCGTGATCTTCGTAAAGACACGGGGAGACAGGGAAAGCCCGAAGGGCAGGACCTTGTACTGATATGCCTGTCCTTCGAACGCAAACCGCAGAAAAGGTATGTGGCGCGGAAGGATGGACACATGAAAGTACGCGTCCTTCAGGTCGATCGCTGCAAACCAATCTTGGGGACGGACGCACCCGAAAATGCGTTTCTGTGTCAACATTTTGAACGGCAGCCGATGGAGAGCCCGATTCAAAACTCGCAGATCCAAGATCGGCCGTAACCTACCGCCTTTCTTGGGTACAATGAAGTAGGGGCTGTAAAACCCTGTCCTCATATCGGCTGGAGGGACCGGCTCTATCGCGTCCTTCGCCAGTAAGACTGCGATCTCTTCCCGCAAGACAGGGGCATCAGATGCTTTCACTGCAGTGAAGCGGATACCGCGGAACTTGGGGGGACGCCGGGCGAACTGAATCGCATAGCCGAGGCTGATGGTCCGCAGAAGCCAGCGAGACGGGCTGGGCAGCGCTGACCAGGCGCTTAAGAACCGTACAAGTGGGACCAGCGGGACCACAGCCGTACCCGCAGTGGGGCAACGAGGTGGAACACAGGGACCCAGCTCGGGGCTGCCTGCCCACGCCTGGCTCCACGGCGTTGCTTTGCTGGAGGCTGCTGCTGATGCGGCGCGGGAGCGGGGGCAGACGCAGGGGGCCGCCCTCGGCGACGTGCAGGCTGGGGCACTGCGGCCGGCGGACGGGAGGAGGCAGCAGGTGCCCGCCGGGGCAGGATGTGTCGTATCGCCTCAGTCTGTTTCCGGGCAGCCGAGAACTGCTGGGCAAAGCTCTCGACCGCGTCGCCGAATAGGCCGGTCTGGGACACGGGGGCATTGAGGAACCGGACCTTGTCGGAGTCCCTCATGTCTGCAAGACACAGCCAGAGATGGCGCTCCTGGACCACAAGCGTGGACATCGCACGACCCAGGGAACTCGCAGTGACCTTCGTCGCTCGGAGCGCAAGGTCAGTGGCGGTTCGGAGTTCCTTTAGAACTTCTGGGTCGTGACCACCCTCGTGCAGGTCCTTCAGTGCCTTAGCCTGGTGCACCTGCAGTAACGACATAGCGTGTAAGGTGGAAGCAGCTTCCCCGCAAGCCGTATAGGCACTGCCAGTCAGACCAGACGAGTGCCTACAGGCCCGGGAAGGAAGCACCGGGTCTCCACGCCAGGAGGAGGCGGACTTAGGACACAATTGCATCGCTACCGCCTGCTCCACCGACGGAATTCCCAAATACCCCTTCGCTGCACCGCCATCGAGGGTGGTGAGGGAGGAGGAGCCCACCGGCCGGTTTCTGGCAGTAAAAGGTGCCGTCCACGACCTGGTGAGCTCGTCATGCACTTCCGGAAAGAAAGGCACTGGAGTGGGGCGCTGAGAACCAGCGCGCGCCACCCCGAGAAACCAATCATCCAGCCGCGAGGGCTCGGGACGCGGTGGAGGATTCCACTCGAGCCCTACCCTCTCGGCGGCCCGGGAAAGCATAGCTGCCATTTCGGTGTCCGACTCAGGCCTTGCCACCGTCCCAGAGGGCGGCAGCGCAGCCGAATCTTCATCCGACAGCTCTCCCTCCGATGCTGAGATCGACATCCGGTCGGGGGGAGGCCCACTGGATACCACTGGTACGCTCCTTGTAGAGGGCCCAGCGCATTCCGTGGGTTGCTCCACTGGATCGGAGGTGCAAGAGGAGTGGTGGTCCCCAGAGGGTTGGTTCCCTGCGGGGTTTGCCACCACTGTGACCCTCAAACCGCCCGAGCCACTACCGGAAGTGGACCTCGTCTGTCCGCCAGAACGAGCCCCAGATCGCGGCAGAGGCAGCGGGACTCCGCCTCCCTGAAGGTAGCGGAGCCTGGTTCGCAGCTCCGAGATGGTCATCTTCCCGCAATGGGAACATGAGTCATCCACGAAAGCCACCTCAGCGTGCTTGACGCCCAGACACGTGAGGCAGCGATCGTGACCATCACCCGGTGCCAGGTAACGACCGCACCCAGAAACGCACGGGTGAAACGGCATCCTTAAAAGGACGATCCGTCGTCTTTACAAAGACGCACCCGTGAAGCTCTTTTAGAGAAAATTTGCTCTTTTAGGAAATGCTCTTCAGTGCTGAGGCGCACAGGGGAGATGGCTGCTTGCCACACTACAGGGGATAGTGCAGCCTGAAGTGTGCAACCCACTCGATACTGGAACGACCGCCGCTGTAGCGCCGTCCCGCCAACACAGGAAGCTTCCCAGAGCGTGCTGAACTCGCAGTTCACCGTAGACACAGTTCAAGGTAAGCAGAACGATACTGTCGCTCGGCTTTGAAGCGAAAAGCTGGTATGCATTGCACCTGCTGCCCTCTTATACTCAAGCAGTGATCAGCGGCAGCTGGATGCAATAATTGCATGCCAATGTGCATTGGCTCGTTTAGTTTACACTCTATCGAAGCGATATCCCATATTCGTCGGTCATCCGACGTGGCGTCGAGAGTGACCGACTGAAAGGGAACTAAAGAATCGGGGATGGATTTAGGTAAGTGGGTGCATAGGGGCCCCAGGGAAACATATATGGCAACCTCCTGTGTTTGTGCTCTGAAGAGCATCAAAGGTTTCTAATTACATTGTCTTGCAGCATTGAACTGTTGCCAATCAAAGACATAAATGTTTATTCATTTACATTATGGAGATCTGCTGTATCATCATTTCTGATTTTAGACAATGCACATTTCAGTCAAGAATTTTAGTCATGTCATGCAATTTTTTGTCTGTGTAATATGGTCATTGAACGATTCAGTGAACAAATCTTTTTAGTGAATGGATTCAAAACACTTGAGTTTAGTGATATATATCAAACTTCCCACCACATGTTATTACATGTGAAATGAAGTTAAAACTATATCATGTGTAATGCTAGATCAGGTGTGTTGAAATTAAATTTTAATGCTTAAAAAAGTGTGTATAGCAAATAAGGAGAACATAATGAAATCACAAACTTAGTATAGCATGTGCTCTTTTCAATCCTATTTTTACCTGATGTACTTTCCAGTACTTTCAACGTAATTTCTACCATTTCAATTGTGTTGCCAGTAAAACATTATGCACTACTATGGTTTATCCAGCAATAATGACTTGTTGCTTAATTGCACACATGAATAGCTGCCATGTTTCTTGAATGAGTCATAATTTAATGTAAAAAAAACAAAAACAAAGTGTGTATAACAAATAAGGAGAACATAATGAAATCAAAAACTTAGTATAACATGTGCTCTTTTCAATCCTATTTTTACCTGATGTACTTTCCAGTACTTTCAACATACTTTTTCTACCATTTCAATTGTGTGTTGCCAGTAAAACATTATGCTCTACTATGGTTTATCCAGCATTAATGACTTGTTGCTTAATTGCACACATGAAATGCTGCCATGTTTCTTGAATAAGTCATAATTTAATGTTGTCAAAAACTTGATCTTAACTGAGGATGTCCTTTCTGTCTATCAGTTTCTGAAAAGGACACACCTTTACATTTTCAAACTAAAACAAAAAACTTGTCACTTGTTTGTCTTGTGAGTCTTATTTACTGTTGTCTGTCCAGTTAGAGCTCCTAGACATGCCGAAGAGCAAGGCGAAATCAAAGCATTGTTATGGCGATTGTGTTTTCCTCCCTGCCCGCTATATATAACGGGTGGTGATACACACAGCTTATGCGTGGTGTGCCTGGGAACGAAGCACGCTTAGTCGGCTCTCGAGGGGACTGACTGTCCGCACTGTGAGCGAATGTCGGTGCGGCTGCTTCGTTCCTGTAGGGCCCTCTTCGAGGAGGGGGCCTTCGCCAGCGTTCCACGCGGTGCTGGTCCCGCTTCTGCCAAGGCAGAACGGCGGCTGCACTCGTGGGGTTCGCAAGTGGATTTGGTGGAGGGAATGGAGACGGGCCAGTCCCTATCTCATTCCACTTCCACCAGATCTGGCGCCAAATCTCTGGAGTCAGAAGCACGCTCTGCGGGTCCTTCCACCCAGGGAGAGGGATTGACGATCCGCCTCTCTTCCTCCGAGGAGGTCGATGTGAAGTCGGTCGACAGGGATTCGCCATCCCATTCACCGCAATATGAGGAGCTCTTAGAGGTGGTTACTCACGCGGTGGCCAAATTAAGCATTGAATGGTTCGCCGAAAAAACGACCGAACCGCAGTGAAGCAAGCTTGATGAACGCTTCCTGTGCGTGAGTCAGCCACCTCCCAGCCGGGGCCTGCCATTCTTTCCCGACCTGCATGATGAGATCACCAGGTCGTGGAAACGCCCATTCTCAGCCCGCCTCTACATCCCCTCGTCTGACTACTATGGCAATGTAGTGGGGATGGGAGAGCACGGCTATAGAGCGATCCCCGGCACGGCATCGCCTCTTAAGGCCCCAGCATTGCCCTCAAAGCCACTCAGAACAACATTGGCTTTGGTGGGCAAAAAGTATGCATCTGCAGGTCAGGCTGGTGCATGTCTGCACACCATGGCGGTGTTACAGGCGTACCGAGCCGACCTGCTTAAAGAGCTAGATGAGGGAGAGGAGATCAAGTCCCATGATATATCAGAATTATGAAGGACCGCTGATCTCTCCCTCCGCACTACCAAGGAGACCGCCCGAGCGATTGGGTGGTCCATGGCAGCTATGGTGGCCGCGGAGAGGCTCTTATGGTTGACCCTTTCCGATATGAAAGAGCGGGACAGGCTCTGCCTCATGACGACCCGATTCAGCCGACTGGCCTGTTCGGCGACGCAGTCAATTCTGTCATCGACAGGTTTCAGGAGGCCGGCAAACAAGCAGCGGCGTTCAATAAGTTCCTCCCTCATCGCTCTCTCTGGGCATCTGGGCGAGAGATGCCCCAACCGCACCCTAGCTCCTCGTATCCCGAGGCCCAGAAATAGAGCGTCGCCTCTCATGCTCCTCCACGTCGGGAACTAGAGTCCCAGCGAAGCTCTTGACCGAAGTCTTCTAAGCCCAAACAAGATCTTAGGGCAGTTATAGAATCTAAGACGTCCTCAGCCAAGAAACCCTGACGCCAAAAGCCCAGGGTTTCAGAGGGCAGCCTCTGCTGGGGTAGAATGGTACACACCACAGTACACGGTGCCCGTCTCGCCTCAGCACCCTCTGGGGGCCAGTCTGCCAACCCTCTTACACCAGAAGTCAGTCTCAAGAGTAGATTATTTAGCAGCGTGGAAACTACAGCCAAATGTATCTCGATGGGTCCTGCAGACAGTAGAAAAAGGCTACCGTATTCAATTCAGCCCTGTGCCGCCAAAATTCAACGGGGTCATCCCGATGATAATCGGCACCAGGCAGGGTCTGGTTATGGAACAGGAAGTGAAAACCCTATTAGAGAAGGTGGCCATCGAGGGGGTCCCTCCTCAAGACAAGGAGTCCGGATTTTACAGCCGGTATTTCGTAGTTCCAAAGAAGGATGGGGGGTTGCGTCTGATTATTGACTTGAGGGTCTTAAATCGTTCAGTTATGAGATTAAAGTTCAGAATGCTCACAATCAAGCATGTTGTAGCTCAGATCAGGTCCGAGGACTGGTTTGTCACAATAGATCTCGAAGAAGAATACTTCCACATATCCATCCTTCCACAAGTTTCTGAGGTTCGCTTTCGGGGGCGAAGCCTACCAATATCGAGTACTTCCCTTCGGCCTTGCACTCTCACCCTGCACGTTCACAAAATGTGTAGACGCTGCTCTGGTTCCCCTGCGCATGCTGGGCATCCGCATTCTCAACTACATCAACAATTGGTTGATTTTAGCTCAGTCAGAGCAGGTTGCGGCTCGGCATCGAGATGTCATTTCCGCAAATATGGGGGAGCTGGGTTTGAGTCTGAACACCAAGAAATGTGTACTTCCTCCGGTTCAGAGAACCACCTATCTGGGCGTAGTATGGGATTCGACCGCAATGCAAGCCCTGCTCGTATCGAGTCAATCCTCATCTCAGTCAAGAGAGTCAGAGAAGGCCAGTCACTTACTGTCAAACATTTTAAGAGATGGTTGGGTCTGATGGCAGCTGTGTCCATCGTGATACCTCTTGGCCTGCTGTACATGAGACCCCTACAGTGGTGGCTCAAGACCAAGGGATTTTCCCCGATGGGCAATCTACTTCGCACTATCAAGGTCACGCGGCGCTGCCTCCATGCCTTAGACATGTGGAAGACACCTTGGTTCTTGAATCAGGGCCTGGTGCTGGGAGCTTCTTGTTGCCGTGTAATACTAGCGACGGACGCGTCTCACCGGCTGGGGTGCAGTCATGAGTGGCCACCCTGCCCGTGGTCTGTGGAGCGGTCGCCATCTAACATGGCATATCAATTGTCTAGAAATGCTAGTAGTTTATCGTGCTCTGAAGCACTTCCTCCCAGACCTAAGGGGTCACCATGTGTTGGTGCGCACCGACAACACAACAGTGGTCTCTTACATCAACCACCAGGGAGGTTTACGTTCGCGCCCTTTGTACAAGCTGGCGCACCAGATCCTGGTGTGGTCCCAGAGCAAACTCCTCTCATTAAGAGCAGTATATATTCCTGGGAAACTAAATATGGGAGCAGACATACTGTCGAGGCAGGGGGCGAGGACCAGGGAATGGAGATTTCACCCAGATTTGGTGAAGCAGATATGGAGAGTATTTGGCAGGGCTCAAGTAGACCTATTTGCGACTCAAGAGAGATCACAATGTCCCCTTTGGTTCTCTGTAGTTCATCCAGAGGAAACTGTACGCCCTGAGGTGGAAACTCTTCACCTCAGGGTTCAGAGACTGCCAGCTAGATCCAGCAAACTGCCCAGTTGGTACAGTTCTGGAGTTTTTACAGGCTAGGCTCTCTGCAGGGTTGACCCACTCCACGCTGAAGGTTTACGTGGCGGCCATTGCGGCCTACCACGCCCTTTTTGATGGCCAGTCTCTGGGAAGACACCCCCTAGTTACACGTTTCCTCCGCGGTGCACTGAGGCTGAGACCTCCAGTATGGTCGCGTATTCCCCCGTGGGTCTTGATTGTGGTGTTAGAGGCAATGTGCAAACCCCCGTTTGAACCCATTCAAGATATTTCAGACAGACATCTTACACTTAAAACCTCCTTTCTGTTGGCTATCACCTCTCTGCAGAGAGTAGGAGATCTTCAGGCCCTCTGTGTGGCCCCCACTTATCTTGAGTTAGCACCTGGCATGACCAAAGCGTTCATATACCCTCGAGCGGGATATGTTCCCATGTTCCCTCTGTTACACCATGACTTGTAGTGCTGTAGGCCTTCTGTCCTCCTCCCTTCCGGGAGCCCGACCAAGCGAAGCTAAATTGTATGTGTCCAGTTCGAGCGCTCGACGCATACGTCCACAGAGCTGCTCTGTGGAGAAAAACTGACCAATTGCTTGTATGCTACGGTCCCCCCAAGAGGGGTTCTCCTGCTTCTAAGCAGACTATTAGTCGTTGGATAGTCGAGGCTATCAACGCCACCTATAAGTCCTCTGGTCGTCCCCCGCTGTCGGGAGCCATGGCTCACTTTACTCGGGGTATGGCGGCCTCCAAGGCCTTCCTAGCAGGTGTATCCATGCTGGACATCTTCACAGGTTACAGTTGTAGATGTTGATGCAGAAACACATCTTCAGGTGTATCCATCCCCAAGAATGATTGAGAGTGAATGACCTGAAGGACCCATACTTCCATGTGTCGATCCTTCTGCACAACTGACCATTTCTGCGGTTCACATTCGAAGGATGTGCATACCAGCACAAGGGCTGTCCTTGTCTCCCCGTGTCTTCACGAAAGTCATGGAGGGGGATCTTGATTCCCTCAGACACCAGGGTTTTCGCATGAAGGGGGCTCTTGTTCCCCCTCAGACAGCAAGGTGTTCTCATCCTCAACCTTAAAGATTGGCTTATACTAGTACAGTCTTGCGATCAGTTGTGCAAGCACAGAGAACTGGAGCTCTGGCCCATCAGCCAGTTGGGTCTTCGGATCAACTGGGAAAAGAGTAAACTCTTCCCATTGCAGAGGATCTTGTTTTTCGGTATGGAGTTGGATATGGTCGAACAGACACCATAATGGTTGCACCATATTGGTCTACTCCCTGATTCCCGGAACTAATGCTCCACACAACAGCTCCTCCTTGTGACTGCCAAGGAAACACGGGCTCTGAGGCTATACCTTGAACTTTAGTCATGTGGGATCCACTTAGGTCTCTACATATAGAACCCAGCCCTTTACTGCTTCTTACAGATTCATCAAGCCAGGTCCTGTCACCAGATGTTCCACCATGTTTGGCTACCGAGGGGATGGAGGAGTTCAACAGGATCCACAGTATGGACTTTGAAGAGGTTTTAGCAAGCCAAGATTAAACCGTGGCTTCTCAGTGCTTCTACCCATTTGAGGTGAGATCACAGGAGGCTATAGAGGTGAGATCACAAAAGGCTATAGATTCTAGCAAACATGTTGAGGGTCGCCCAGCCCACAGCTAAACAAATAGGAGACAATGCCCAGGAGGATGCAACACTTCAAGTACAGTGAGAATGCAACCTGAACAGGGAGGGCACATTCTGTCCCTAATATGTCAGGGTGATTGCGTCCATTATCCGGTGGACTTTTTTTAGCTTAGAGATGGCCTTCTCCTTCTGCCGGCCTCCGTACCAGACTAAGAGATGGTCTGAGGTCCTAAAGCTTTGTGTCTGATCTACATACCATATCAAGGCAAGGACAAAGCAAAGCTAGTGCTGGGTCTGCCTCATTTTGGGGCAGCACTTGCAGGCTCACTACAAGATCCCTGAAAGGAATAGTGGGGACCCTGGGTACATAGCTGGGCTGGGGTCTCAGGATTACCTCAGGAATGCCGGTCCCCTGCCCTCTTGATGGATTTTTCATTGAAAGAAACTTTAGGTCAACTGATTGCAAAGGCTTAAATAGGTCCTACTGTAGTGCTTTGAGCACAAGAAAAAGGTCCCTTTGGGAGCCAGGGAGGAATTAACTTCATTGCTTCCCTAATGAACTCATATGGTGGTGGCCATCTTGAATTATAGAATTTTCATGAAAAGTCACATGTTTAAATTATAAAATTCAGCACTTCTTTCCCCCCAAAATGTCCCTCACCTTCTGTGTGCTATATTACACAATACTGAATGCTCAGGTAAATAGTAAGTAGTAAACAAACTGTGTAAATCATACTAATAAATGGTAGAAACAAACCAAATCCATGTAGCGGTTGGCCTTTTGCTGTAGAGTTTCAATTTACTACATACAGCAGGCACTCTGATTCCATCCCTTACGAAAAGAAAATATATTTACCAATATATTTCTTAAAATATATTGTAATATATTGTAATATATTATTTTCCCTTTTTAATTTTCTAATATTTTATATATTTCAATACATTTAATAATATATTGATGATACATATATTATATAATATATTGCAAAATATACAAATGATTGCCGCTTTCAATATATTGCAGTATATTGGAAAAAATAAATATATATATAAGAATATATGCCTAATATATTACACGATATTTTCCAATATAATGCAATATATTTTTGTTTCATAAGGGATGTATGGGGCACATGAACACTCGATGAACACTCTGACCCCGGCAAACATTGTTCACACCACTGATATTGGGCAAAGGACCATCTACATTGGGCAAAGGAAAGGATTCACCGTTTGGTGTAGGGCTGTACTTTCACTTGCATTCTCACCGTCATCTTCTGAATGAAGATATTTCCCTTCAGAATCAGGGTCCGCAAATAGAAGTCCCAACACTTCATTGAAGGTTTATTGAAGCTTTATTGATGCCATTAGTTATAAGTCATAAGTCATTAGTCATAATAACAATAATAATAATAATAATAATAATAATAATAATAATAATAATAATAATTAATGCCAATACTCTCTGACGTTGACAATATTGCTCTGATAACATGGCTCACTCTCACACTAGCTCCGCTTTTGTTCGCACTGATTCAGTGAGCTCTAACTCGAAGATTTTGTATAGAAGCATGACGTTTTTTTGAGTCATAGATGAACTATTACATGTCTGCTATCTGGTGCAGGGGAGGTCGCATGAATTTTGACACCCTATTTGACAAAATCTGCCATTTTATTCAGTGCTTCATCTTGTCGAGTAAACTCGACCGTGGCGCCAAGAGGGTTAAGTGGGATGGAGATAGCCTTCGTTCCAAATCTTGAACAACCCTGATCAGGCATCTCTGGAAAGTTTCTAGAGGTCTGGACGCTGGTGCCACAGAGTTCCTTGCTCTGAGTGAGTAGAACCCTCTTCAGAGTAATCTGCCAGGGAAGAGTTGTTATGAGTCATCCACCCTGATGTTTCACAGCATCTGCACAAGAAGACTCACTGGGGGAAACACAGCCAGCTGTGTGCCAGTGCATCCATGCCAAGTGTTCCCTCAGTCAGGGAGTAAAACAAATGGTAGTGAGAGGTCTCTGGAGAGGAAAACAGCTCTACATGAGCGGCTCCAAAAACCTCAAAATCAGCTGGAATGTCTGGGGATGGAGTCTCCACTCTCCAGAGAGCACAGCTCATGACATCTCATCAGCTGCATGGTTGTGCAGGCTCAGAATGTGAATGGCACAAAGCAACTTTAGATGATTCTGACTCCAGAAGAGGAAGTGGTAGACAAGTTGTATGTGCCCCCCCAGCTGGTTGTGGGTGTATTCATGTAAACCACAGAATGTGTGTCTTGGACTTAGTTAGTGCCGTACGCTACACCCACCTCGGGACACAGGATGACAGGGACAGTCCAGAGGCCAAGACCTTGTACTGATATGCTTGTCCTTTGAATGTGAACCACACCAATGGTTTGTGCCACGGAAAGATTGACACACATGAAAGTATACATCCTTCAGGACGGTGGCTGCAAACCAATCTCAGGGACAGATGCACCCAAAGATGTGTTTCTGCGTCAACATCTTGAACGGTAACAGGTGAACGGCCCGGATCAAGACATGCAGGTCCAAGATCGGTCTTAACCCACCACCTTTCTTGGGTTCAATAAAGTAGGGGCTGTAAAACCCCATCAGCTGGAGGGATGAGCTCTATCGCATCCTTTGCCAGTAGGAGTGTGATATCTGTATGCAAGACAGGAGCATCAGCTGCCTTCAATGATGTGAAGCAGATGCTTCTGAATTTGGGGGAATGCCAGGCAAACTGAATCGCATAGCAGAGTCTGATGGTACGCAGGTGCCAGCTAGACATTTGAGTAGCCAGGCACCCAGACACTGTACAAGCTGAACCAGCGGGACCACCGACATACCTGAGGAGGGGCAGCAATGTATAACACAGGGACCTAGTTCGTGGGAGGACTGAAGAGGTGTCTGAGTGTGCGGTGCAAAGCTTACCTGGTTCCATGGTTTGGCAAAGGGAGCGTGAGTAGGGCCTTTGATGATGCTCTCAAACTGCCCGCTGCTGCCAGCTGGCAAGAGAGGAGGATGATTATGGTACATTGTTGGTCCGTTCATGACTGTCCATGCTCTCTTGGCACCCAGAGACAGAGAAAACTGCTCTCCTGTCAAGATTTTTAGAAACCATATTATCCACCCTGCCTTACTCCGGGGTAGGGAGAGGTGCATTCACCATCCCCCAAAGAGCAGTTCCCTCTCTCTCCAGGTCGCCCGTCCCTGGGCCTCTTGCTCTTCTGCTCACTGCCAGGTTTGACGGGGGCCAGTACAGGAAGGGCGGCCTGCCTATGCCCAGCACCCTGGCGCGCTTGTTCGAGGCTGTTCTCAGACTGCCCGTGCTACTACCTGAAGTAGTCCTTGCCTGACTGCCGCCATGACAAGAACTAGATTGAGGCAGAGGCAACGGAGCTCCACCCCATTTGATCCAACAGAACTTGTCCCGCAACTCCAAGAAGATCTTCCTGCAATGGGAACATGACTCATCCATGAACGCCACCTCAACATACTTAATGCATAGACATGTGAGGCAGTAATCATGACCATCACCCCATCACCCAATCACCAATGCCTTTTTATGCTCACACTGTGATCAGCGGTAGCTGGATGCAATCATTGGATGCATCCAAGAAAAAAATAGGGCTTTGCCCTCAGGGAAATCAAGAATGTTATTTGTCCTGTTGAATAAAATACATATCGTAAAACTGACAGTGACATGCTGGGTTTATTTCAGAGCCCTGTTTACTGATGATGGACAAAATGGATAAAAGTTGTTTAGAGTTGCGGTGGAACGCAAAGGAAAATCCCCGGTTGGGGATTGTGCTCTCTCTCTGCGTGGCCATAACTAATCCTCTAACCCGTAATCCTGACTGTGCTCTCTCTTTCTGTGTGCCTTCTGCCAAGCCCCGGACCTGCAACTCCTGATCGTGCTCTGTCCTCTGCATGCCCCCTGTCCTCCCCAGGTCCCGCACTCCTAACCTCTCCTGTCAAGTTTGAGTTTGAGGCTGTGTGCTGTGAGCAGTTCACCCTGTTCAAGGTGAATATGATTAAGGTATTTGACCGATCTGTTTACAGATGAGAGGCTTTCTGTCTGCTAAACTTCTGGAGATGCTCTGTTGCGGACTATGCCATAGAGTTTTGTCTATGCTGGCGGCCACATGTGAGTGGAATGAGCTGTCCTTGGTGGCATGTTTCTTGGAGTGGCTGAAAATATATCTTAAGTAGGGCTGCACGATTAATCGCATCAGTAAAGCTGGTTCTGTGATTAATAGCAAATGTCGATCACCTGCTTTCAAATGGAGCAGCATTTACTACACAGAGCTGTAGTTCACTGACAAGCTATGCAATATTCCATCATAATCATATTACGTAGTTGTCAGCAAACTATGGCTCTGTAGTAAATGCCACTCCATTTGAAAGCAGGTGATGGACATCTAATGCTAATCACAGAACTGGCTTAACTGACAAGACATGCATGGCTATCACATGCAATTAATCGTAAAGCCCAATCTTAAGGATGAGATCAATGCTTGTGAGCCCCCTGGATTAGTTGGTGGAGTTAGCAATTCGACTTGACAAGTGTTTTGAACTGTGCCACCAAGCTCGGGCATGGTCCCTGATGGCCCACAGCTGCTGTCTAAACTGAGGAACTTTAGCCCATGCAACTGGGTGGGATTCAAATCTCTGCTGCTGAATGACAGCACATCATCTTCAATAGACTATTTATACTGCGGTGCCTCTGGACATTTTGTCACTGCTTTTCCACAAAAAGCTCAGACTCGCCAGTAGATCAGGGGTTACTTGTGAGTTATTCTGCCCTCTCCTCATCTCCTAAGACTCACGGCTGTTCTCTGCTGGACTGGCGTTTTTTCTGCTTCTGTGTTTCAGGAGAACCCTGGTGATATGTCAGAAGAGCCGCAGGAGTATCAGGATCTGTGAGCTGTGTTTAGTTATTCCCTTGCTGCTTATCTCTCTCCTCATCGACATCATGACTGTAGCATTAATCTTCTCTCTGACACTACCCCACCTCACGGGAGATTGTATTCCTTGTCCATACTGGAGTACAAAGCCCTCAGGAAATATTAGAGAAATTCCAATCAGGCTTGTTTATTCACCTGCAGTTTTGCAGTATCTAGTTCATGACATCTTGAGAGATATGTTCAATATTTAAATTTTTTGTATCTGGCCGACATCTTCATTTTCTTTCCATCTATCCAGGTAGTTTGAACTAACCTCTACTCTTGGGTACATAAATATTATACATTTAACGTAGGGTGTGACTGTATTAAAAAAGTTCAGTGAGATTTGCTATTGTATTTGAAAACTGAGACATGAAGTTGGACACTTTCTGCTTCCCGTAGTGACAGTATTGTGTTTGTGTCCTTTATAAACATCAGCACTGTTTCAAATCGGACAACATTTCTAGCATTCCTAAACACATCTTTTGATTTACTGTATGTCACATGACCATAGTCACAAAAAAGGCCATCGGTTTTGTTGTTGTTGTGTTATGACTGTATTTCCCACACTTTAACTATAACATGGGCCATACCCACATTCCCCTGTAAGCTGTTTTGTGGGATTTGCCCATCAGTCAATCATTGTTTCACTGAAACTGTTTAAAAAAAATACAAATAAAAAAAAACATAAAATAAATTTAAGTAAACAAGTTTTCCCACATAAATGAAAGCATTCTGACTTGAGCCTTGTCTTGCTCCACCTTCATAAGTAGTTTCTGACACACACACACACACACACACACACACACGCACACACACACACACATATATATATATATATATATATATATATATATATATATATATATATATATATATATATATATATATTCACTCTTTACAAAGGCATAAAATTAAATAAGACTTAAAATTAAAAAAGTTTTGAAACAAATTAAATAAGTAATGAATCAATCAAATTATTTATATCTATTATTGCATGCTTTTGTACAATAAAGAAATACATTTAAACTAACCATAATGATGTTGTAAATAATCATAGAAATGTACTGTAATTTTTTTTAACAGGAAAAAGCTGTTAAATATTTCACAGTATGAATATTGTAGAATTACAGTAGATTGCTGGTGACTCTGCTGCCAGCACATTACCCTTATATATATACAGACATTTACAGCTCACACACACACTTGTTGAGTGGAGCCCAAGGGTTCGTTTAGTAGCTCAGCATTTGCGGAGTGTCAAAGCAGTAGTTGGTGCTCTTACAGGCGCCTGGTGCTATGACTTCAAACCTCCAAAATAGCCCAGAAAAGAAGTGATTTAAAAGAAGGCTATTTTACGAATGCATGTATATTTTAAGCACTTTAAACATGCTTGTGTATGTCAGTAGGGATGTGGGCTGATGAAACTGGTCGGCTGATGTATGAATGTACTTTGATTCTTGATCCTTTGCCTACAGTACACCAATAACCAGTACAAAATAAAAGCAACTAAACAGTCCATAGAACCAAACCAAGTGTTTTTTAGAAACTGTGTAAATAGTTCTGTTCAGTCTGTTCACAAATTGTATCAGTTTGTGGGTCAATGGAAAGTTTTTAAATATACGCTACTATTCAAAAGCTTGGGGTCAATATGATTTTAAATGTTTTTATTCTGTGACCATTACACTGACCATCATACTGATCAAAAGTGACAATACAGACATTTACAGTGTTACAAAAGATTGAAATGCTTTTCATTTGAACTTTCTATTCATCAAGTCAATCAATGGTTACAGTACAGCACTGGGCACCCTGAGCACAACTCCACCTATGTATTCTATGAATACCTATTTTAACAGGGTGTTGATACCATGGTTCTATTGAGACAGTTCCTTCAGCAAGCTCATGCAGAGCAAGTTGTAGCCCCTGTGTGATGGGCCAAGACTTAGGCCCTGTCCCAAATGGAACACTTCATGTGCACTTTCTTTCTTCTTGACTTACAATGGATGCTGCGTGCTCATGTCAGTTAAGTCCAAGAGACCATAGGGTGTCCCATTCATCGTTTTAGCATTCAAAAGGGTGCTGTTATGCGCCCTCGATAAGCACTTCTGCTGAGCCTGCACTGGGGCGAGCTCCGCAGCAGACTTCTACCTGACAGTCAATGCAGCATTACGTCACAAAAGTGTGGACTCAGAGGAAGAAGGGTTTAAGGTGCCATTTGGGAGAGGGCCTTAGTATGATGCTAGGCTCTTGGTCATATCCTCTTAAAGGAATCTATTCCTAAATCCAAGCCTTGAGCTCTACCCTGGGCCCAGGAGCTCTGGCCCTAACAGGTAAGTTTTGGTGTATGTAGCCTAGGTCTTTGACTGTAGGGGATAATGTCACTGACAGCCATCTTTACGTCCCAGGGAGTTGGTACTTAGTGCTCACCATGGTACTGGCATACACTCCCCTCAGCATTGTGGAGTATACCATTCCCCATAGCGACCCCTAGAGGATGCAGTCTGAAGTTCCCTTGAAATGGAATGTCTCAGGTTACTTATGTAACCACAGTTTTCTGAGTAAGGAACGAGACATTGCATCCTCTAGCTTTCCCCATAGTGATCCCTAGAGGACTAGGGGACTCAGGGAACCATGGTTACATAAGTAACCTTAAACATTTTTCACCTCTGGTCACAGGACTGTTCTGCAACTATCTCATAACTATTTCTCATACTTTTTTTTTCCAGTATCTTCTTCACTACATTTACAGATTTATGTTTCATTATGGTTCATTAAATCACAATCATTATCATAATTTTCCTCATGTTTTGGATAAGCAGCCATGTAGAAATGTTGAAATGTTAAGAAAGATATTATCACAGTTATAAGTTGACTGTCTATTCTGTATGTATATACATGCTTTATTCAAATGCAAATGTAGTTGTAAGCAGTTTTACTTTAGCCTTATGTTTAATATCAGAACAAGTGTTATACTCACCCATGGGTGCTAATTGCTGATTCACTTCCACATGTCTCTGCCACAGAAAAGACTTGCACCCTGGGCAGCAGGCTTGAGCTGGGCCTTCTGTCTGACTGGCTGTGCCAGATGAATGGCTGGTGCTCTTGTGCAGACTTTGGCATCTCCTACCTCACCTGCCAGATCTGCCCAATCTCTTTGTTCGGAAGCTCAAGCTGCAGTCCTTCCCCCCCGAGTAACGGCTGCATATTAATTTGTTTCACAGACATCAGTTGCACAAGCATCAGTTTCACAAGCATATTATGCCTAAATATTATAACGAGCAGCATTAATGAGGAGCGCAGCTCGCGCAGTCAGCTCTCTGGAAAAATAAGGGGACTGATTGTGCTTGCATATCTGGGGACGGGATGGAGACCACTTTTACTATCTCCACCCGTGTTCCCTATATCTACAGTCTACGGAAGCCCGCGTTCTGGTTCCTTCCGCCTCTGACTTTGAACTTGCAGCTGCAGCTATTTATCTCAGAGGAGATTATTATTGTTTGTGTGACTAAGGCTTGCGTGCTGCCGAGGCAATTCATGTATTACATCAGTTTTGATGTGAATCTTACCAAACCAAACCATGTTTACTTTATCTGACTATGAGAAGTTAGATATGAATTGTATCACAAGCCAGACCGCTTGTTTGGCTCCATTTAATATTGAGGAATTAAATGAGGGATTTATC
The DNA here is from genome assembly GCF_023724105.1 of Carassius gibelio. Taxonomy (NCBI): domain Eukaryota; kingdom Metazoa; phylum Chordata; class Actinopteri; order Cypriniformes; family Cyprinidae; genus Carassius; species Carassius gibelio. The sequence goes on along the minus strand of NC_068412.1, from coordinate 9,927 downwards.
TGACTATGAGAAGTTAGATATATATTTTTTTGATTCTTGATCTGAATCTTACCACACCGGACCGTGTATACTTGTCTGGTTGTTTAGCTGCATTTACTTCTGAGGAATTAAATTCAGTGTTTATCTGACTATGAGAGGTCAGATATATAACTTTCGATATGAATTGTATTACAAGTCAGTCTATGTTTACTCATCTGATTGTTTGATTGCATTAAATTCTGAGGAATATAATGACATTTATCTCACTTTGAGAAGTTATATATACTGAAGGGGCTGCTGGATGGGAGCAGCCCTCTCAGTGTACTGGCTCCTCGTATAGGGAGGCGCAATATCAAAGCACTGCCAACCGCGCTCCCCCACATCGGGACTGGAGGCTGAAGCAATGCTCTGGGCCAGGTTTTCCCAGCCTAACCTGGATCTGGGGGCCATACATCAGGCTGGGATGTCCTCGGCTAAGAAATCCTGAAACGTGTCGGTCACGATTTCCCTCGGGAAATCAGTCTGCCAACCCTGCCAGAGCTCCAGGGCACAGCAGTTTAGTGAAATAGTGAAATAGTTTCCAGCGAGAGCTGCTCTCATTTTGTTCCACCAGCGACCGTAGCGGTGCTGACAGGCTCGCTACCCTTTTGGGGGTCTCTAAAACAGTTAGATCAATTGCTGGAAATGGTGTTCTACTTTGAGACATCGATTTAGCTGCCTCAGTTATAACAGAGATTAGTCGCAAGATACTGATTTCCTTAGTAGATTATTTAGCAGCATTTGGACAACCAAATGTATCTCAAAGGGTCTTGCATATGGCAATAAGGCTATCGCATTCAGTTCGGCTCTTTCCACCGAAATTCACAGGGTTATTCCCCTTACTGGAACAAGAAGTGAATACCCTATTAGGGAAGGAGGCCATTGAGGTGGTTCTTCCTCAAGACAGGGATCCGGGTTTCTAACAGTCGGTATTTTGTGGGAGCAGACATACTGCTGAGACAAGGGCCAAGGCCCGGGGAATGGATATGGAGAGTTTTTGGACCTCTTTTTGACTCAAGACACATCACAATGTCCCCTCTGGTTCTCTCTAGTTCATCCAGCTCCTCTTGGACTGGATGCTATGATATAGACTTGGCCGAGGCTTTGTCTGTACTTTTTTCCCCAATTGCTCTGCTCCCGGGAATTTTGGATGGGCTGATTATTGCTCTCAGATCTAATCTCTTCGACAGCTCTCCATGGGAGATTTCGATCAGGGCAGATCTACTCTCTCAGGCGCAGGGCACAATAGTTCACCCTTGCTTGGAGTTACGTAGACTATAGTGTGGCCCCTGAGGGGGCACAGCTCATAGCATCTGGTTTCTCAACCGAGGTTTTTGAGACCATCCTCCAGTCCAGAGCTCCCTCAATGAGGAAGATGTACGCCCCGAGGTGTAAACTCTTCACCTCATGGTGCAGAGACTGCCAGCTTGACCCAGCTAACTGCCCAGTCGGTACAGTTCTGGAGTTTCTACAAGCCAGGTTCTCTGCAGGGTTGACCCACTCCACTTTAAGGGTTTACGTGGCAGTCATTGCGGCCTACCATGTCCATCTTGGTGGACAATCAGTTGAAAGAAACCCCCTACTGATACATTTCCTCCGCGGTTCGCGGAGGCTGAGGCCTCCAGTTTGGTCCCATGTCCCCCCTGGGATTTGGTTGTGGTGTTAGATGCTCTGTAAAGCTCCATTCGAGTCGATCCAAGATATATCAGATAGACATCTGACCTGTTTGCTATGTCCTCTCTGAGAAGAGTTGGAGATCTTCAGTCCCTCTCAGTGGCCCCTACTCATTTCACGTTGCGCCCAGCATGGCCAAAGCACTTCTATACCCTCGAGCGGTATGTGTTCCTAAAGTCTCCTCTCTCACACCACAACCGATAGTACTGCAGGCCTTCTGCCCTCCTCTCTTCCGGGAGTGTGACTAGAAGAAGCTAATTGTAACTTTCTCTCTGTTGGTGTTGTCTGTCTGAACCTGCCAGGGACTCGCTTTCTGCCCCAAGTCCACTGTATTCATTAAATAAAGCAGATGCTTCTATGCCAGGTTTTTTTTCTGTGATGGTGCCTCAATCCAAGACAGTAGCCGCATTAGTCTAGATTCTGATGCACGTTTTGTCCTGAGCTTCTCATCTAGAATTTCAGTAATGGAGGAAAAGTAATCCATTGCCTCCTCAAGTTTAGTATCCCCACTTCCACACACTGATTGACCTACCTGATGTATCCTCTGTACGGTGTACTGAAGGAGTTGTTGTACTAGATCTGGTGGGGATTCACTGCAGGTGGGACAGGTCACATGTTTTGCTGAGTTGGTCTTTTTTTTTTCAAGTCCAAGCCAGATGCTCTCCATGACCTTTTAACATCAACTCCCCCTTCATCCACTATTTCCTGCAGCCCTTTGTTCATTTCAGAATCAGAATCAGAAAGAGCTTTATTGCCAAGTATTCTTGCGCATACAAGGAATTTGTATGCGCAAGAATACGTGACAGAGGGCCAAACAAACACACACCTCAGAGTCACCGGATGTGACGCTGAGAGGACGCTGGCGCGTTTTGGCTGCCGCTTCTCACTCCGGACGAAAAAGTTTGTTTGTAACAAAAACGGTTTTACCTACTGACTTTGTTTAGTACCGGTGGTATCTGTTCCTACCTCAAGATCAGGATTGTGTCTTTGCCTGGTCGCCGCATCTGCTGCCCGTCACGTTGTGATTCTGCTGTGACCATCAACAAGCTAGCCCCCGGGGTTGCCTTCGGCCCATCCCCGCTATTTTCTGCTCGAGCAGTGGATTACAGCCCGGTTACTGGCCGGCCTGCACTCCGGAGCAGCCTGTCAGCTATGCGGCTACTACTGTTTATGACTTTCCTGCTGGCCTTTCTGTCATCTACGGCTCTGACCATGGCACTTCGATACACGTCCTTGCAGCTTCTCAGATTTAACCACCGCGCACCTCCTTCACTGGACATCATCTCTACTCTGCAACAACACTGTCTTCTTCGTCGTCGCCCTTATATCCACCGAGGCTCCCGTCGTAATCTTCACTACTACTTCAGTGCCGAAAACAGTATTCCATCTTTCTGGTCCGGCCGAAGTTCACTCCAGCCTGGAAACTGGCGCAACAACAACATCCGCATACGTCATCCGCGCACTCTTCACGCGACTTCATCTAACCTCCTGCCCGTCTCAACTTCCGCCATTTGGATTTCAAAACAAAAGCCTCTTAAGACAGCGCTATTCAATACAAGATCACTCAACAATAAAAGCCTGCTCCTCTGTGAATTCATTACTGACAATAAACTGGATTTTCTCTGTCTTACCGAAACCTGGCATAAACCTATGGATTACTTTGCATTAAATCAGACCACCCCACCTGGATACTCCTTCATTGACAACCCCCGTCTGGACCGGTGAGGTGGTGGCATCGCAGTTATTCACCGCAGCGATATCTCCATCCGCCCTATCCCCATCCCGGCTGTATCCTCATTTGAACACTTGGCTTTCAGACTTCCTGGTTCCCAATCACTTACTGCTGCAGTCATCTACCGCCCTCCCAAACTCTGTCCATCATTTCTTTCTGATTTCACAGACTTCGTAACTCAGCTGTCTTCCATTTCTCCGTCCGTTCTCCTCATTGGTGACTTCAACATTCATATCGACTCTCCGACAGCAAAATTCACATCTGACTTTTTGGACATTTTAAACTGCCTCAACCTTACCCAGCATGTCACCTCACCCACACATAATCATGGACATATCTTGGACCTGGTCTGTTCCACACCCTCCCTCACCATACATAACCTTTCATTGACTGACCTCACAATTTCTGATCATCTGGCCATCACCTTGGATGTCATTACCCCCTCTCCTACCATCAAACACACAAGAACAATTACATTTCGAAACCTGAAATCTATTAGTCCCATCTCTCTCAACTCATCCATATCCCATGCCATCTCTACTTCTTCACTTCCCTCCGATCCGATTGCCTCTGATCTAGTCAATTTCTACAACCACACACTCTCCACCTGCCTCAACCAAATAGCCCCTCTTAAAACTGCCTCAGTCTCCTTCTCCACCTCTGCTCCTTGGTACACCCCAGATCTTCACATTCTCAAAAGACAAAAAAGACAACTTGAAAGGATCCATAAAAAATCCGGTCTCACTGTCCATGCACAAGCCTACAAACACGCCATAACCACATACAATTCTGCTCTCAAAACTGCCCGGTCCAATTTCTACTCACAACTCATCCACTCAAATTCTTCTAACCCCCGCACATTATTCTCCACATTTGCAAAACTGACCAAACCCAAGGACAATATAACCTCCACATTCACTATAGACAAATGCAATAACTTTCTGTCATCCTACCATACCAAAATCCATACAATACACTGTTCACTAGCATCCACTTCCTCCGCTTCTCCTCCTTCTGAATATCAACTCCCTCTGCTCACACACCACAGCTTTTCCTCCTTCTCTCCACTGTCTCCCTCTGACACCTCCAAACTCCTTTCGACCATGAAATTCTCAAACTGCCAGCTTGACCCGATCCCTTCTCCTCTCTTCAAAAGCTGTCAAGAAACCCTTATTCCTCTCATCACCATCATCATCAACACTTCCCTTACGTCTGGATCTGTTCCATCCCCGCTAAAACTTGCATCCATCACACCCCTCCTGAAAAAACCTGGCCTCAACCCTGACAATCTGGATAACTTCAGACCCATCTCCAATATTCCGTTACTTTCAAAAATTCTGGAACGCGCCGTAAACACACAACTCCATCAATATCTCCTCTCCTCTCAACTCTTCGAAACATTTCAATCCGGATTCCGTCCACACCACAGCACAGAAACAGCCCTTCTTAAAGTCACAAATGATCTCCTCATTGCTGCCGACTTTGGTTTCATATCCATCCTCCTTCTCCTCGACCTCTCCGCTGCATTTGACACTATTGACCATACTGTCCTTCTCCATCGTCTTCAATCTATTGGCATCTCTGGTACAGCACTTCGCTGGCTCACATCTTACCTCTCTGATCGTCACCATTTTGTCTCTGTTAATAACTGCAACTCCCACACCTCCCCTGTCACCCATGGCGTCCCCCAAGGTTCCGTTCTCGGCCCCCTCCTCTTCACCATCTACATGCTTCCCCTCGGTCAGATCATCCGCAACCATGGACTCCATTTTCACTGCTACGCAGATGATACCCAAATCTACTTTTCCACCAAATCCATCTCCCCGGCTATTCTCTCCACCATCACCGATTGCATTTCTGACATTAAAACCTGGATGGACAATAATTTTCTTAAACTCAACAGCAGTAAAACAGAACTCCTTATCACGGGCCCAAAATCTCTCCTCTCCTCTATTCAGAACTTTACTCTCCTTATCGACGGACATATTGTCACCCCCTCCCTCTCTGTCCGAAACCTTGGCATCATAATGGACCCCACCCTCTCATACCGAACACACATCAACCATATCACTAAACTATCCTTTTTCCACCTCCGCAATATTGCTCGCTTTCGCCCCTCCCTTACCTTGGCAACAGCTGAAATTCTCATTCATGCATTCATAACTTCAAGACTTGACTATTGCAATAGCCTTCTATACGGACTTCCTACCAATCAACTACAAAAACTGCAATACATCCAAAACTCAGCTGCCCGCCTCCTAACCCACACCCGGTCAAGAGAACACATCACCCCCGTTCTCCGTCAGCTCCATTGGCTACCTGTTCACTATCGCATTCAATATAAGCTCCTTCTCCTCACCTATAAGTCCCTCCATAACCTGGCCCCACTCTACCTCACTGAGCTCCTGGAACAGCACCAACCCACCCGCCACCTCCGTTCAGCTGGCACAAACCGCCTTGCTCCGATCGTCCGCACTAACCGACGGACTTTGGGGGATCGAGCCTTCGCTATCACTGCCCCCACCCTCTGGAACTCACTCCCTACATCCATCAGAAACTCGGACTCACTGCCAAACTTCAAATCAGTACTCAAAACCCACCTGTTCAAACTAGCTTTTCCCTAAACCCTTGTTGTTTTGTTTTGTTTTGTTTTGTTTGTTTCCCCATGTGAAGCGTCTTTGAGTGTCCAAAAAAGCGCTATACAAGTTTGATGTATTATTATTATTATTATAAGCTTCCAGTACACAGAGACAACCACACACAGACCAAACAATAAAAATAAATAAATAAATAAGTGTATAAACAATTGTGCAATACATGATAATGAAATATGATTGAGTAAGATGCAGGGATGTACTAGGATGGAGGGGTAACAAATAAATATAAGGATATTGCACATTTTTATTGCATAAGCATAAGTGGGGAACATTTAACTGTTCATGAGGTAGATTGCCTGGGGGAAGAAACTGTTCTTGTGCCTGACTGTTCTGGTATCTGCGGCTCTGAGGCGCCGGCCAGATGGCAAAAAATCAAAGATGGGGTAACTTGGATGTGAGGGATCTAGAGGGATCCAGGTTGTTAAGACTGCACCAGACAGACAGCTGCTCAACCTCTTGTCTGTAAGCAGACTCATCACCGTCCTGGATGAGGCCGATGACTGTAGTGCCGCCTGCAAACTTCAGGAGCTTGACAGAGGGGTCTTTAGTGGTGCAGTCATGGGACAGAACACATCCTTGAGGGGCACCAGTGTTGGTGGAGCAGCTGTTTGACATGAATTTCCCCAGTCTCACTAACTGTTGCCTATCTGTCAGAAAGCTGGTGATCCACTGACAGATAGAGCTAGGAACAAAGAGCTGGTTCAGTTTGGTCTGAAGGGCTGTTGGGATAATGGTGTTGAAAGCCAAACTAAAGTCCACAAACAGGATCCTCACATAAGTGCCTGTTTTGTCCAGATGTTGCAGGATGAAGTGCAATCTCATGTTGATTGCATCATCCACGGACATGTTTGCTCGGTAAGCAAACTGCAGGGGGTCCAGTAAGGGTCCAGTGATGTCCTTCAGATAAGCCAGAACCAGTTTTTCAAACGACTTCATTGCGAAAGACGTTAGAGCCACAGGTCTGTAGTCGTTAAGTCCAGTTATCTCGGGTTTCTTTGGAATGGGGATTATGGTGGAGCGTTTGAAGCAGGAAGGCACTTCACACAACTCCAGGGATCTGTTGAATATCTGTGAAAAGATGGGGGCCAGCTGGTCAGCACAGATTTTCAGTCAGGCTGGTGTAACGCCATCTGGGCCTGGTGCTTTTCTTCTTTTGTTCTTCTTGAAGACCTGGCGCACATCATCTTCACAGATTTGAAGAGCAGGAGGTATGGAGAGGGGGATTGCAGGAGGTGTTAACGGATATGTAGGGAGATGGACAGAATGGGTGTTGGGGGTTTCAAATCTACAATAAAACTCATTCATGCAAGTCATTGATTAGCCTCAGTGAAAGGGGATGGTGTCATGTAGTTAGTGATGGCTCTCAGTCCTCTCCAAACTGAAGTTGAGTCGTTGGAAGTAAACTGGTCTTCCAACTTTTTAGCGTAGGTCTTTTTAGCTGCTCTAATCTCTTTGTTCAGTGTGTTCCTGGCCTGATTGTACAAGACCATGACCCCATTTTTGTAGTCAACCTCTTTGGCCTGACAAAGATGTCTGAGTTTTACTGTAAACCATGGCTTATCATTTGTTGAATGTTAAATAAGTCCTGGTAGGAATGCATATATCCTCACAGAAACTAATATAGGATGTTACAGTCTCTGTGAGTCTGTCCAGATCGGCGGTAGCAGCTTCAAAAACACTCCAATCAGTGAGGTCAAAACAAGCTTGTAAATCCTTCTGTGTTTCGCTGGCCCATCTCTTCACAGTCTTTACTACAGGTTTAACAGATTTTAGTTTCTGCCTGTAGGTCGGTATAACATCAACCAGACAGTGATCAGAACATCCCAAAGCTGCTCGTGGAACAGAGTGATGTGCATCCTTTATTGTGGTGTAACAGTGATCCAATATATTACTGTCTCTGGTGGGACATGTAACATGCTGTCTGTATTTTGGCAGTTCACGGGAGAGATTGGGTTTATTAAAGTCCCCAAGAATGATTAAAACAGAGTCCGGGTGTTGTTGTTCTGTGTCTTTGATCTGATCAGCGAGTTTCTGTAAAGCTGAGCTCACGTGCGCTTGCGGAGGGATGTAAACACTCAACAGAATGAACGAGTGAAACTCACACGGCGAATAGAACGGCTTGTAGTTGACAAACTGCATTTCTAGATCAGGACAGCACATCTTCATGAGGACAGCACCGTTCATTGATGTAAAAACATGTCCCGCCGCCACGCGATTTCCCAGTTGATTCTGCTTCGCGATCCGCTCTAAACAGCTGAAAGCCCGGAAGATGGAGCGCACTGTTCAGTATGGCGTCATTCAGCCAGGTTTCCGTGACACAGAGCAGCAGAGTGTGAGAAATATGGATGCTAGGCAACGGCGTTCGAAATCCGCACTTCCTGAGTCTGACGAGCGCTCCTGCTCGCTTTCCCCGTCTGCGCGTCCTGAAGCGTTTGATCAGCGCCACTGCTCCTCCGATAACAATGTTCAGTAAAACGTCTGTAGAATTGAAATCCAGAAAAATATCCTGTGGTGTGTTCTGGAAAAACGTGTGCGGCGCCACCGAGTCACTTCAAAGTTTCCTCAATGCCACCATGGGTTGCAAGGAAATTTGAGTTTGGGCTGCATGATCAAGTAAACCCAAAAGATCTTCATATTTACTGATGCTGGGGTTTAGATATGCATAAGCTCCATGATGAGCTTTCACAAATGCCTCTGGAAAGTCTACTTTCTCTTTATTATTTTTTTTTTTATTTAATTTTCTTTCTTCCTGTTTACTGCTACCTGTGTATATTCCACCACTGATCTAACGTGATTGTATTTATTTTGAAGCAAGCATTGTCAAGCATTTTGTCTAATGCTGTAGAGTCCCTCTGTATCTTCTGGCGGATAAGCAGCTGAAGAGATTAATAAGGATTTGAGAGTTGTCCTAAGCATGCACATATGTCACCTTAGAGCAAATGAAACACACAGTCTCAAGACTTTAAGCTCATTAAGGTAATCACAGTTGTTTTCAGGTACTGTAGCTTTTTATAGCTCAAACCCAGTGTCATAGAAAAATTTATCTAAAATAAAATGTTATTCAGTGGACTCCTGTAAATTATAATATTCCATTTGCTTTAGGGTAATTTGTTTCAACCTTTTGAAATGAGAAATATATGTATTCCAAGCATACATTTTAATGCAGCACGTTGTTTGTTGTTTCAGAATTTGATGCTTTTTTTTCTCTTCTTTTAATACTTTTGTATTACCACAGTAACACAATAACCTATATTCAGTCGCTGACTGGCATTCTGACATCAATGATAGAGAGGGTGATGCCTTCCCTTTCCTGTTCTTGCCTGATTGACAGGTTCTGTGCGGGGAGCTGAAGTTATGCACCACAATAATGTATTACTGCAATCTCTGGATCTCACAACAATCTCCTCAAGCCATGTGTTAAGTCAAGAAAGGCCATTGTCTTTTATTGAAGAGTTTACCTTTGTTCATGTCCAAATGCTACTCTGATAATATTGCAACAAAAATACATTTAACATATTAAATACAACATATTACATACAAGTTGCTCATAATTAAGCAATAAAACACAAACAAGAGTGATGTGTTGTGAGTGTTATGTAATTCATAACATTTGATTTTATGTCTTATGGATGCTTTATTGACCTTCACCAACATATGTAATGCAATAGCATTAATATTACAATCCTAGGAAGTTGCGGATATATTGTTTTTCTTGTCAGTTTACTAATTAAAATATATGTAATAATGTCAGCAGTAAACCACTTGTTCAAGTTCTTTTAAAGAAAATTAGATGTGGCATGATATAAACCTTTAAGATTAATGTGTGTACCACTTATCAAATGGATT